>NC_057795.1:620158080-620179485 GCF_018294505.1 Triticum aestivum
ATGACGATATGTATTATGACTTATGTGTTTTTTGATGAATGAAGTTTGTTCGGAGTCCCGAATGAGATCATGAACGTGACGAGGAGTCTCAAAATGGTCGAGACATAAAGATTGATATATTGGACCATGTTATTTGGACACCGAAAAAGTTCTGGAAAGTTTCGGATAAAACCGGAGTGCCGGAGGGGTTACCGGACCCCCCCCCCCCCCGGGGGAACTAATGGGCCACCATGGGCCTTAGTGGAGAGATAGGAGGGCAGCCAGTGCAGGCCCCCTCCCTTGGAGTCCGAGTAAGACAAGGGAAGGGGGCGGCGCCCCCCTTTCCTATTCCTTCTCCCTCTCCTTTCCTTTCCCCCTCTTCCTTGAAGTGGAATCCTACTAGGACTAGGAAGTCCTAGTAGGAATCCTCCTCTTGGGGCGCGCCCTAGGGGCCGGCCGGCCTCCCCCTTGCTCCTTTCTATACGGGGGCAGGGGGCACCCTAGAACACACAAGTTTTTATTAACCGTGTGCGATGCCCCCCTCCACAGTTACACACCTTGATCATACCATCATAGAGCTTAGGCGAAGCCCTACGTCGGTAACATCTTCATCACCGTCGCCGCACCGTCATGCTGACGGAACTCACCCTCATCCTCAACTGGATCAAGAGCATGAGGGACGTCATCGAGCTGAACGTGTGCTAAACACGGAGGTGCCGTACGTTCGGTACTTGATCGATTGGATCGCGAAGAAGTTCGACTACATCAACCGTGTTATTGAAACGCTTTCTCTTTTGGTCTACGAGGGTACGTGGACACACTCTCCCCTCTCGTTGCTATGCATCAACTAGATAGATCTTGCATGATCGTAGGATTTTGTTTGAAATTACTGCGTTCCCAACAGTGGTATCAGAGCCAGGTCTATGCGTAGATGTTATATGCACGAGTAGAACACAAAGACTTGTGGGCGATAATAGTCATACTGCTTACCACCAACGTCTTACTTTGATTCGGCGCTATTGTTGGATCAAGCGGCCCGGACCGACATTACATGATCGCGTTCACAAGACTGGTTCTACCGACGTGCTTTTGCACATAGATGGCTGGCGGGTGTCTCTTTCTCCAACTTTAGTTGAATCGAGTTTGACTATGACCGGTCCTTGTTGAAGGTTAAAACAACACACTTGACGAAAAAACGTTGTGGTTTTGATGCGTAGGTAAGAACAGTTCTTGCTAGAAGCCCGTAGCAGCCACGTAAAACTTGCAACAACAAAGTAGAGGACGTCTAACTTGTTTTTGTAGGGCTTGATGTGATGTGATATGGTCAAGACATGATGTGATATAAATTGTTGTATGAGATGATCATGTTTTGTAACAAAGTTATCGGTAACTAGCATGAGCCATATGGTTGTTGCTTTATTGTATGCAATGCAATCACCATGTAATTGTTTTACTTGATCACTAAGCGGTAGTGATAGTCATAGTAACAATAGTTGGCAAGATGACAACGATGCTACGATGGAGATCAAGGTGTCGCGCCGGTGACGATGGAGATCATGACGATGCTTCAGTGATGGAGATCATGAGCACAAGATGATGATGGCCATACCATGTCACATATTTTGATTGCATGTGATGTTTATCTTTTATGCATCTTATTTTGCTTAGTACGGCGGTAGCATTATAAGATGATCCCTTACTAAATTTCAACGTATAAGTGTTCTCCCTGAGTATGCACCGTTACTATAGTTCGTCGTGCCGAGACACCACGTGATGATCGGGTGTGATAAGATCTACGTTCACATACAGCGGGTGCAAGCCAGTTTTGCACACGCATAATACTCGGGTTAAACTTGACGAGCCTAGCATATGCAGATATGGCCTCGAAACATTGAGACCGAAAGGTCGAACATGAATCATATAGTAGATATGATCAACATAGTGATGTTTACCATTGAAAATTACTCCATCTCACGTGATGATCGGACATGGTTTAGTTGATTTGGATCACGTGATCATTTAGATGACTAGAGGGATGTTTATCTAAGTGGGAGTTCTTAAGTAATATGATTAATTGAACTTTAATTTATCATGAACTTAGTCCTGATAGTTATTTTGCATGTCTATGTTATTGTAGATCAATGACCCGTGCTACCGTTCCTTTGAATTTTAATGCGTTCCTAGAGAAAGCTAAGTTGAAAGATGATGGCAGAAACTACACGGTCTGGGTCCGTAACTTGAGTATTATCCTCATTGATGCATAGAAGAATTACGTCCTAGAAGCACCGCTGGGTGCCAGGCCTGCTACAAATGCTATTGATGATGTTAAGAACGACTGGTAGAGCAAAGCTGATGACTACTCGATAGTTTAGTGTGCCATGCTTTACGGCTTAGAATCGGGACTTCAAAGACGTTTTGAACGTCATGGAGCATATGAGATGTTCCAAGAGTTGAAGTTAATATCTCAAGCAAATGCCCGAGTTGAGAGATATGAAGTCTCCAACAAGTTCTATAGCTGCAATATGGAGGAGAATAGTTCTGTCAGTGAACACATACTCAGAATGTATGGGTACCATAATCTTGATAACCCACAAGTATAGGGGATCAATTGTAGCCTCGTTCGATAAGTAAGAGTGTCGAACCCAACGAGGAGCTAAAGTTAGAACAAATATTCCCTTAAGTTCTATCGACCACCGATACAACTCTACGCACGCTTAATGTTCGCTTTACCTAAAACAAGTATAAAACTAGAAGTACTTTGTAGGTGTAACGGGATAGGTTTGCAAGATAATAAAGAGCGCGTCAATAAAATGTAGGGGTTGTTTAGGTAAAGAAGAAATAAAGTTATTAAAGCGAGTGTGGAAAAGTGGTGGTAGGAGTTGTGAAATTGTCCCTAAGCAATTGATTACTTTACTAGACCGATAGCAAGTTTTATGTAGGAGAGGCCACTGCTAGCATGTCATACCTGACTTGGAATTCTATGCACTAATGATTGGAACTATTAGCAAGCATCGTCAACTACTAACATTCATTAAGGTAAAACACAACCATAACATTAAGATATATTGGTCCCCCTTCAATCCCGTATGCATCAATTTCTATGCTAGGTTGAAGCTTCTGTCACTCTTGCCCTCCAATACATAGTCCTATCAACATCCAACTAACCCTATGGTGTGATCCACGCGCGCGCTCATATGATGGGCACCAAAGGACAGCAACATAACCACAAGAAAATTAAACCAATCATAGCAATTCACCAATTACCGATAGGACAACGAAAATCTACTCAGACATCATAGGATGGCAACACATCATTGGATAATAATATTAAGCATAAAGCACCATGTTCAAGTAGAGGGTACAGCGGGTTGCGGGAGAGTGGACCATTGTAGATAGATGGGGGAAGGTGATGAAGATGTTGGTGAAGATGACAGAGTGTTGGTGTAGATTGCGGTGATGATGATGGCCCCGGCGGTGTTCCGGCGCCACCGGAAGCGAGGGGGAGAGAGCCCCCTCCTTCTTCTTCTTCCTTGACCTTCCCCTAGATGGGAGAAGGGTTTCCCCTCTGTCCATGGCCTACATGGCGGCAGAGGGGCAAGAGGCCCTCCGAGATTGGATATGTCTCTCTGTCTCTCTCTGTTTCTACCTTTTAGATTTTGGCCTTTCACCATTTCTTATATTCCCTGGAGATCCATAACTCCGATTGGGCTGAAATTTTAACACAATTTCTATCCGGATATTAGCTTGCTTGCAGCGAAAGAAGGGCACCAACAGCCTTATGGGGTGTCCACAAGGGTCAGGGGCGTGCCTGCCCCCTTGGGGCGTGCCCCCTGCCTCGTGGCCCCCTCGGGCATCGTCTCGCGTTGATTCTTCTTCCCAAAATTCATAAATATTCCAAAAAAAATCTCCGTCAGCTTTTATCCCGTTGGACTCCATTTGATATGGATTTTCTGTAGAACAAAAAATATGCAACAAACAGGAACTAGCACTGGGCACTGGATCAATATGTTAGTCCCAAAAATAGTATAAAAAGTTGCCAAAAGTATGTAAAAGTTGTAGAATATTGGCATGGAACAACCAAAAATTATAGATACGACGGAGACGTATCAGCCTCCCCAAGCTTAATTCCTGCTCGTCCTCGAGTAGGTAAATGATAAAAAATATAATTTTTGATGTGGAATGCTACCTAGCATAAGATTGATCATGTAATCTAATCATGGCATGAACATTAAGACACAAGTGATTCAAAGCAATAGTCTATCATTTGACATTAAGACAATAATACTTCAAGCATACTAATAAAGCAATCATGTCTTTTCAAAACAACATGGCCAAAGAAAGTTATCCCTACAAAATCATATAATCTGGCTATGCTCCATCTTAACCACACAAAGTATTTAAATCATGCACAACCCCAGTTTTAGCCAAGCAATTGTTTCATACTTTAGTATTCTCAAACTTTTTCAACTTTCACGCAATACATGAGCATGAGCCATGGTTATGGCACTATAGGTGGAATAGAATATGATGGTGGAGGTTGTGTGGAGAAGACAAGAAGGAGAAGATAGTCTCACATCAACTAGGCATATCAATGGGCCATGGAGATGCCCGCAAATAGATATCAATGTGAGTGAGTAGGAATTGCCATGCAACAGATGCACTAGAGCTATAAGTGTATGAAAGCTCAAACTGAAAACTGAGTGGGTGTGCATCCAACTTTCTTGCTCATGAAGACCTCGGGCATTTGAGGAATTCCATCATCGGAATATACAAGCCAAGTTCTATAATGAAAAATTCCCAGTAGTATATGAAAGTGAAAGCATAGGAGACTCTCTCTATGAAGAACATGGTGCTACTTTGAAGCACAAGTGTGGTAAAAGGATAGTAGCATTGCCCCTTCTCTCTTTTTCTCTCATTTTTTTATTTTCTCTTTTTATTTTATTTTTATTTTTTGGCGGGCTTCTTTGGCCTCTTTTTTTATTTGGGCTTCTTTGGCCTCTTTTATTTTTCATAAAGTCCGGAGACTCATCCCAACTTGTGAGGGAATCATAGCTTCCATCATCCTTTCCTCACATGGGACAATGCTCTAATAATGATGATCATCACACTTTCATTTACTTACAACTCAATATTACAACTCGATACTAGAACAAAATATGACTCTATATGAATGCCTCTAGCAGTGTACCAGGATGTGCAATGATCTAGCATAGCAAAGATATCAAAAAGGACAAGCTATGAAAATATCATGCTAGCTGTCTTACGATCATGCAAAGCAATATGACAATGAATGCCCAAGTCATGTATACGATGATGATGAAAGTTGCATGGCAATATATCTCGGAATGGCTATGGAAATGCCATAATAGGTAGGTATGGTAGCTATTTTGAGGAAGATATAAGGAGGCTTCTGTGTGATAGAGTGTATCGTATCATGGGGTTTGGATGCATCGGCGAAGTTTGCACCAACTCTCGAGGTGAGAAAGGGCAATGCACGGTACCGAAGAGGCTAGCAATGATGGAAGGGTGAGAGTGTGTATAATCCATGGACTCAACATTAGTCATAAAGAACTCACATACTTATTGCAAAAATTTATTAGCCATCGAAACAAAGTACTACACGCATGCTCCTAGGGGAAGGGTTGGTAGGAGTTAACCATCGCGCGATCCCGACCTCCACACAAAGGATGACAATCAAAAAATATATCATGCTCCGACTTCATCACATAATGGTTCACCATACGTGCATGCTTAGGGAATCACAAACCTCAACACAAGTATTTCTACTAATCCACAATTAATCGCTAGCATGACTCTAATATCACCACTTTATATCGCAAAACTATTGCAAGGAATCAAACATATCATATTCAGTGATCTACAAGTTTTATGTAGGATTTTATGACTAACCATGTGAATGACCAATTCCTGTCAACTCTCTAAATAGATATAAGTGAAGCAAGAAAGTTTAATTATTTCTACAAAAGATATGCCCATGCTCTAACAAATACTCCCTCCATTCCGAAACATTTGACTTTCTAGGCATTTCAAATGAACACAACATACGGATGTATGTAGACTTATTTTAGAGTGTAGATTCACTCATTTTGCCCCGTATGTAGTCACTTATTGAAATCTCTAGAAAGACAAATATTTAGGAATGGAGGGAGTATAAGTGAAGCAAAAGAGCATTCTACAAATGGCGGTTTTCTATGTGAAGAGAAACAGGCAATCCAAACTTCAAATGATATAAGTGAAGCACATGAAGCATTCTATAAAGCCATCCTCAAAAGATTTAAGTGAGGTGCAATGAGCATTCTATAAATAAACCATGGACTATCTCATACCAGCATGGTTCAAAAAATAAAAGTGAAAATTAAATGCAAAAGACGCTCCAAGATTTGCACATATCGCATGAATGAAACGAATCCGAAAACATACCGATACTTATTGAAGAAAGATGGGATGCCTTCCGGGGCATCCCCAAGCTTAGATGCTTGAGTCTCCTTGAATATTTACTTGTGGTGCCTTTGGCATCCCCAAGCTTGAGCTCTTGCCTCTTCTTCTTCTTCTCACATCGAGACCTCCTCGATCTTTGAACACTTCATCCACACAAAACTCAATAGAAAGCTCGGTAAGATCCGTTAGTATAATAAAGCAAATCACTACTCCAAGTACTGTTGGAAACCAATTAAAATTTTGTTTTTGCATTGTAGCTACTGTAATATAACTTTTCCATGCCTTAATCCACTGATATAAATTGATAGTTTCATCGAAACAAGCAACCTATGCATCAAAAACAGAATCTGTCTTAAACAGGGCAGTCTGTAGTAATCTGAACATTCGCCATACTTATGGTACTCCAACAATTCTTAAAACATTAGGAAAAATAAACAATTTGTATAGAAAGACAATGCAAAAAGTTTCAGAACCATTTGACGTTCCAGTAAAAAAAATTAAAATCACGCATTACAGCCAAAGTTTCTGTCCTGCACCGCACAAACCAACAAGCATTGTAAACATCCTAAAGGCAAACCTTGGCACATTATTTTTATAATACAATGGAATTGTACAAGGGGATAATTATTTTTGTTGAAAAGTTTCTGTAATCAAGATTCACAAAGTTTCCGTGAGCATGAACAAAGTTCAAGGAGGTCCCCCACTTCAACAATGCTTGTCTCTCTCACTTTCACTTTCCTTTTTGAAAAGTCTTGGGTTCCCCTCTTTATTTTTTTGTTTTTAAACTATATAAAAGCACTCAATAAAAATAAATGACTCTCTAAAACTTCTGGGTTGTCTCCCTGGCAGCGCTTTCTTTAAAGCTAAGCTAGGCATAAAGTGCTCAAGTAATGGATCCACCCGGATCCCAAGGTATATCAAAGCCAATTTTAATTAACAATGATTTGTGATTTAGTAGTGAGCACAAAGTAACATATATCATGCAACAACAAAGTCTAACTCTCTTCCTATGCATCGGCATGTCATAAAAGAACAATTCATACACACCAAGTAAAGGCCAATGCATAGTATAAGCAGTTTCTTGCAATTCTATCGTGTTGGAAACACAAAGATGTGGAGATGTAGTTCCTCTCTCATAATAATTGCAAGTTGGAGCAGCAAGCAAATGCATATTATATCTATCAAAATCATCATGTGCAACGTTAAAATGCAACCCATCAACATAATCCTTAATAAGAGCAAACTTCTCCGATATAGTGTAGTTTGGAGAATTCAAAAAGATAATAGGACTATTATGTGTGGGTGCAATAGCAACAGTTTCATGTTTAACATAAGGAACTATAGCAAGTTCATCTCCATAAGCACCATTCATATTGGCATCATGGCCACAAGCATAGCAAGCATCATCAAAAAGGGGTATTTCAAGAGAATCAACGGGAACATAATAATCATCATAGCAATCATCCTTTGGTAAGCACGAAGGGAAATTAAACAATGTATGAGTTGAAGAGTTACTCTCATTAGAAGGTGGGCATGGGTGATCAATCCGCTCTTCCTCCTTTTGTTTTTTGCTCTCCTCCTCATATTTTTCATCCAATGAGCTCACAGTTTCATCAATTTCTTCTTCCATAGGTTCCTGCAAAATACTAGTCTCTTCTTGGACAGCGGAGACTTTCTCAATAAATTCATCAATATCATAATTGTATTTATAATTCTCATAGCAATATTTAAGGATAGCTAAATTTTCAGGTCTGTAAGCAGCATCATAAAGATTTTCACACACTTTAAACAAAGATTCAATTTTATAAGCACCCATAAAAGCAACAAATTCTTCTATTTGTTCCACATCATAGTAATCATATATACCATTAGCATAAGAAGCTAAGGTTTTATTATCATTAAATTCACATGAAAAGGGAAGGTGTGGAGCCTTCATCCTAGAGCAACAAGTATAATCATATCTCAAGCACAGTTCTCGAGCATACCAATGCAACATATGAATTTGATCCCATAATAGTTTTCCTTTTTGAGTCAAGCGGTAATCCCTAAAGTATTCACGTTGAACCAACGTTACTCCCATTATAAAGTTGAATGGGGTTTTCTCAGGATTATCAAAGTAGTACGTAATATCTTTCACATAATAAGCATCGAGGGTTTTAGGAGGTTCCCCATCTCCATGAGTAGCAAGTACACCTAATTTTTTTGGTATTTCGTGTTCCATATCCATAACTAAATATAGAGAACAACTTAAAACAGCAAATAAAAATTACTTAGTGCTAAAGCAAACAAGCACACACAATAATATTCACCCCACGCTATAACTCCCTGGCAACGGCGCTAGAAAAAGGTCTTGATAACCCACAAGTATAGGGAATCAATTGTAGCCTCTTTCGATAAGTAAGAGTGTCGAACCCAACAAGGAGCTAAAGGTAGAACAAATATTCCCTCAAGTTCTATCAACCACCGATACAACTCTACGCACGCTTAACATTCGCTTTACCTAAAACAAGTATAAAACTAGAAGTACTTTGTAGGTGTAACGGGATAGGTTTGCAAGATAATAAAGAGCGCATAAATAAAAAGTAGGGGCTGTTTAGGTAAAGAAGCAATAAATTTAGTATAGCGAGTGTGGAAAAGTGGTGGTAGGAGTTGTGAAATTGTCCCTAAGCAATTGATTACTTTACTAGACCGATAGCAAGTTTATTAGCCATCGAAACAAAGTACTACACGCATGCTCCTAGGGGAAGGGTTGGTAGGAGTTAACCATCGCGCGATCCCGACCTCCACACAAAGGATGGCAATCAAAAAATATATCATGCTCCAACTTCATCACATAATGGTTCACCATACGTGCATGCTTAGGGAATCACAAACCTCAACACAAGTATTTCTACTAATCCACAATTAATCGCTAGCATGACTCTAATATCACCACTTTATATCGCAAAACTATTGCAAGGAATCAAACATATCATATTCAGTGATCTACAAGTTTTATGTAGGATTTTATGACTAACCTCTCTAAATAGATATAAGTGAAGCAAGAAAGTTTAATTATTTCTACAAAAGATATGCCCATGCTCTAACAAATACTCCCTCCGTTCCGAAACATTTGACTTTCTAGGCATTTCAAATGAACACAACATACGGATGTATGTAGACTTATTTTAGAGTGTAGATTCACTCATTTTGCCCCGTATGTAGTCACTTATTGAAATCTCTAGGAAGACAAATATTTAGGAACGGAGGGAGTATAAGTGAAGCAAAAGAGCATTCTACAAATGGCGGTTTTCTATGTGAAGAGAAACAGGCAATCCAAACTTCAAATGATATAAGTGAAGCACATGAAGCATTCTATAAAGCCATCCTCAAAAGATTTAAGTGAGGTGCAATGAGCATTCTATAAATAAACCATGGACTATCTCATACCAGCATGGTTCAAAAAATAAAAGTGAAAATTAAATGCAAAAGACGCTCCAAGATTTGCACATATCGCATGAACGAAACGAATCCGAAAACATACCGATACTTATTGAAGAAAGATGGGATGCCTTCCGGGGCATCCCCAAGCTTAGATGCTTGAGTCTCCTTGAATATTTACTTGTGGTGCCTTTGGCATCCCCAAGCTTGAGCTCTTGCCTCTTCTTCTTCTTCTCACATTGAGACCTCCTCGATCTTTGAACACTTCATCCACACAAAACTCAATAGAAAGCTCGGTAAGATCCGTTAGTATAATAAAGCAAATCACTACTCCAAGTACTGTTGGAAACCAATTCAAATTTTGTTTCATACTTTAGCTATGCTCCATCTTCACCACACAAAGTATTTAAATCATGCACAACCTCGGTTTTAGCCAAGCAATTGTTTCATACTTTAGTATTCTCAAACTTTTTCAACTTTCACTCAATACATGAGCGTGAGGCATGGTTATCACACTATAGGTGGAATAGAATATGATGGTGGAGGTTGTGTGGAGAAGACAAAAAGGAGAAGATAGTCTCACATCAACTAGGCGTATCAATGGGCCATGGAATTGCCCATCAATAGATATCAATGTGAGTGAGTAGCAATTGCCATGCAACGGATGCACTAGAGCTATAAGTGTATGAAAGCTCAAACTGAAAACTAAGTGGGTGTGCATCCAACTTGCTTGCTCATGAAGACCTCGGGCATTTGAGGAACCCCATCATCGGAATACAAGCCAAGTTCTATAATGAAAAATTCCCAGTAGTATATGAAAGTGAAAGCATAGGAGACTCTCTCTATGAAGAACATGGTGCTACTTTGAAGCACAAGTGTGGTAAAAGGATAGTAGCATTACCCCTTCTCTCTTTTTCTCTCATTTTTTTATTTTCTCTTTTTTATTTTATTTTTATCTTTTTGGTGGGCTTCTTTGGCCTCTTTTTTTATTTGGGCTTCTTTGGCCTCTTTTATTTTTCATAAAGTCCGGAGACTCATCCCAACTTGTGAGGGAATCATAGCTTCCATCATCCTTTCCTCACATGGGACAATGCTCTAATATTGATGATCATCACACTTTTATTTACTTACAACTCAATATTACAACTCGACACTAGAACAAAATATGACTCTATAAGAATGCCTCTAGCAGTGTACCAGGATGTGCAATGATCACATAACCACTTGACTCGACTGGGAGTTAATCTTCCTGAGCAGTGACAGAGTTATTTAATCACTGCCACCAAGCTATAAAGGCTTCATGATGAACTATAATATGCAAGGGATGAACAAGACTATTCGTGAGCTCTTCGCAATGCTAAAGGCTGCAGAGGTAGAAATCAAGAAGGAGCATCAAGTGTTGATGGTCAACAAGACCACTAGTTTTAAGAGAAGGGGCAAAGGGGAGAAGGGGAACTTCAAGAAGAACGGCAAGAAAGTTGCTCCTCAGGAGAAGAAACCCAAGTCTGGACCTAAGCCTGAAATTGAGTGCTTCTACTGCAAAGGGACTGGTCACTGGAAGCAGAACTGCCCCAAGTATTTGGCGGATAAGAAGGATGGCAAAGTGAAAGGTCTATTTGATATACATGTTATTGATGTGTACCTTACTAATGCTCATAGTAGGGCCTGGATATTTGATACTGGTTCTGTTGCTCATATTTGCAACTCGAAACAGGGGCTACGGATTAAACGAAGATTGGCTAAGGACGAGGTGACGATGCGCGTGGGAAATGGTTCCAAGGTTGATGTGATCGCCATCGGCACGCTACCTCTACATCTACCTTCGGGATTAGTTTTAGACCTAAACAATTGTTATTTGGTGCCAGCGTTGAGCATGAACATTATATCTGGATCTTGTTTGATGCGAGACGGTTATTCATTTAAATCAGAGAATAATGGTTGTTCTATTTATATGAGTAATATCTTTTATGGTCATGCACCCTTGCTGAGTGGTCTATTTTTGTTGAATCTCGATCGTGATGATACACATGTTCATAATATTGAAGCCAAAAGATGTAAAGTTGATAATGATAGTGCAACTTATTTGTGGCACTGTCGTTTGGGTCATATTGGTGTAAAACGCATGAAGAAACTCCATGCTGATGGGCTTTTGGAATCACTTGATTATGAATCACTTGGTGCTTGCGAACCATGCCTCATGGGCAAGATGACTAAAACTCCGATCTCCAGAATAATGGAACAAGCCACTGACTTATTGGAAATAATACATACAGATGTATGCGGTCCAATGAGTGTTGAAGCTCATGGTGGGTATCGTTATTTTCTTACCTTCACAAATGATTTGAGTAGATATGGTTATATCTACTCAATGAAGCATAAGTCTGAAACATTTGAAAAGTTCAAAGAATTTCAGAGTGAAATGGAAAATCATCATAACAAGAAAATAAAGTTTCTACAATCTGATCGTGGAGGTGAATATTTGAGTTACGAGTTTGGTCTTCATTTGAAATAATGTGGAATAGTTTCACAACTTACGCTACCTGGAACACCACAGCGAAATGGTGTCTTCGAACGTCGTAACCGTAGTTTATTGGATATGGTGAGATCTATGATGTCTCTTACTTATTTACAACTATCATTTTGGGGTTATGCTTTAGAGACGGCTGCATTCACTTTACATAGGGCACCATCAAAATCCATTGAGATGACGCCTTATGAACTATGGTTTGGCAAGAAACCAAAGTTGTCGTTTCTTAAAGTTTGGGGTTGCGATGCTTGTGTGAAAAAGCTTCAACCTAATAAGCTCGAACCCAAATCGGAGAAGTGTGTCTTCATAGGATACCCAAAGGAAACTGTTGGGTACACCGTCTATCACAGATCCGAAGGCAAGATATTCATTGCTAAAAATGGATCCTTTCTAGAGAAGGAGTTTCTCTCGAAAGAAGTGAGTTGGAGGAAAGTATAACTTGATGAGGTAACTGTACCTTCTCCCTTATTGGAAAGTAGTTCATCACAGGAATCAGTTCCAGTGATTCCTACACCACTTAGTGAGGAAGCTAATGATCATGATCATGAAACTTCAGATCAAGTTACTACTGAACCTCGTAGGTCTTCCAGAGTGAGATCCGCACCAGAGTGGTACGGTAATCCTGTTCTAGAAGTCATGTTACTAGACCATGGTGAACCTACAAACTATGAGGAAGCGATGATGAGCATAGATTCCGCAAAATGGTTGGAGGCCATGAAATCTGAGATGGGATCCATGTATGAGAACAAAGTGTTGACTTTGGTGGATTTGCCCGATGATCGTCAAGTCATAGAAAATAAATGGATCTTCAAGAAGAAGACTGACGCTGACAGTAATGTTACTGTCTACAAAGCTCGACTTGTTGCGAAAGGTTTTTGACAAGTTCAAGGAGTTGACTACGATGAGACTTTCTCACCCGTAGTGATGCTTAAGTCTGTCTGAATCATGTTAGCAATTGCCACATTTTATGATTATGAAATTTGGCAAATGGACGTCAAAACTGCATTCCTGAATGGATTTCTGGAAGAAGAGTTGTATACGATGCAACCAGAAGGTTTTGTCGATCCAAAGGGTGCTAACAAAGTGTGCAAGCTCCAGCGATCCATTTCTGGACTGGTGCAAGCCTCTCGGAGTTGGAATAAACGTTTTGATAGTGTGAA
The DNA here is from genome assembly GCF_018294505.1 of Triticum aestivum. Taxonomy (NCBI): domain Eukaryota; kingdom Viridiplantae; phylum Streptophyta; class Magnoliopsida; order Poales; family Poaceae; genus Triticum; species Triticum aestivum. The sequence goes on from NC_057795.1 coordinate 620,171,626, forward strand.
CATAGCATATGGTTTTATACAGACTTTTGGAGAAGCTTGTATTTACAAGAAAGTGAGTGGGAGCTCTGTAGCATTTCTAATATTGTATGTCGATGACATATTGTTGATTGGAAATGATATAGAATTTCTAGATAGCATAAAGGGATACCTGAATAAGAGTTTTTCAATGAAAGACCTCGGAGAAGCTGCTTACATATTGGGCATCAAGATCTATAGAGATAGATCAAGACGCTTAATTGGACTTTCACAAAGCACATACCTTGATAAAGTTTTGAAGAAGTTCAAGATGGATCAGTCAAAGAAAGGGTTCTTGCCTGTGTTACAAGGTGTGAAGTTGACTCAGACTCAATGCCCGACCACTGCAGAAGATAGAGAGAAAATGAAAGTCATTCCCTATGCTTCAGCCATAGGTTCTATCATGTATGCAATGATGTGTACCAGACTTGATGTGTGCCTTGCTATAAGCATAGCAGGGAGGTACCAAAGTAATCCCGGAGAGGAGCACTGGACAACCGTCAAGAACATCCTGAAATACCTGAAAAGGACTAAAGATATGTTTCTCGTTTATGGAGGTGACAAAGAGCTCGTCTTAAACGGTTAAGCTGATGCAAGCTTTGACACTGATCTGGATGACTCTAAGTCGCAATCCGGATACGTATTTTTATTGAATGGAGGAGCTATCAGTTGGTGCAGTCCCAAGCAGAGCGTCATGGCGGGATCTACGTGTGAAGCGGAGTACATTGTTGCTTCGGAACAAGCAAATGAAGGAGTTTGGATGAAGGAGTTCTGAAAGTGCTAGTATTCAACTAGAGGGGGGTGAATAGGCGATTTTTATGAAAGTCTTCAAAACAGGGGTATTTTGAAGACAAATAATAGAAATGAACCTATTGACATACAGCAGAAGGTAGACTACACTAGACAAGCCATAGTCAAGTAAGCAATGTAGTGAAAGCACGAAGACTATCAGCAGCTAGGTAGTATGGATCGGGATGGAAGATAGTATGAAGCCAAATAGTAAACAGTCTTCACACAGTGAAGTCAATCAGATCAGGCAAGTGGGCAAAGACTTCACGAATACAAACTGTAAGTATGGTGAGAGAGGAAGGATAGAACCAGTTGCTCGGAGAGGACAAGGGATTTGTTGGACCAGTTCCAGATGCTGTGACAACTGTACGTCTGGTTAGGGAGGCTAAGATTCAACTCATAAGACCGTGTCTTCACCTTATTCCCCTTGAGCTAAGAACACTTAGTCCTCACCCAATCACTCTGGTAAGTCTTCAAGGGAGACTTCCAAACCTTCACAGACTTCATTCACCGGCAATCCACAATGACTCTTGGATGCTCAGAACATGACGCCTAACCGGCTGGAGGATTCACAGTCCTCAAGTGTAATAAGTCTTCAGATCATGCGGACAGAAAGACTTTAGTGATGCCTAACACTCTTCGGCTCTGGGTGTTTTGGGCTTTGTCCTCGCAAGGATTTCTCTCTCAAAGGCTTCGGAGGTGGGTTGCTCTCAAACGACAAAAGCCGTGCACTAACTCTGAGCGGCCACCAATTTATGGTGTAGGGGTGGGCTATTTATAGCCAGGAGGCAACCCGGCCTGATTTATCCAAAATGACCCTTGGTCACTAAGGAACTGACACGTGTCTAATGGTCAGATTTCAAAACACACGCGGCAGCTTAGCTTGGGCTACAAGCAAAGCTGACTCATCCAGCTCTAGATAAGATTTGCTCTGATTGTCTTCGCTCGAAGACATAGGATTTGGTTGAGCATCACTTCAGTCACTCTGACTTTGTTCACTTGGACCCCACTTAACAGTACGGTGGTTCCTATGACTCAACAAAGAAGAAAAGGAAACTACGAAACAACTATGTCTTCGTACTCCATAGTCTTCACGCGATGTCTTCTCTTGTCATAGTCTTCAATGTGAATATCTTCACAGACCACCATTGTCTTCAATGTCTTCACACATTTTTAGGGGTCATCTCTGGTAGGTAAACTGAATCAATATGGGACTACTACCTGTGTTATCCTGCAATTCTCACAAACACATTAGTCCCTAAACCAAGTTTGTCGTCAATACTCCAAAACCAACTAGGGGTGGCACTAGATGCACTTACAATCTCCCCCTTTTTGGTGATCGATGACAAACTGGTTGAAGTTTTCAATGGGGATAAAAGTATGTGAAAGTTCAGTGTTGTGAGTATTGTCTTCATACATATGATGAGGCTCCCCCTGAAGATGTGCATATAAATGATTTGCTTTTGAATGCAAATGCACATGACATGTTTTGCTTTGTGGAGGCCATCTTCAAAGTGTGAAGACAATACATTATGCATATAAAAAGATAGCGAAGATAATGATGCATAATGAAAAATGGACGTCTGCAGAATGACTTCATGCGGAATTTATCATCACAACACAGAGTAGCATAAAAAGTAGCAGACGACCATCGAGTTTAAGTGCTACAACTCAGAGAACCAAATGTATCAAAAGATGAGAGTTGTAAAAACTAAGCAAAATAATGCAGCCACCCATAAGGACCAGCTTGAAGACTATCAACTCATATGCTTCTCCACCTTTTGTCAGTAATGACCAAAAAGGTTTGAATACATAGAGCATCTACTCATTCCCAGAAGGAGCAGATGGTGGAGCAGGGTCGACATTGGAGTTTGGTGGTGCAGAAGGGCCTCATGCGGAGTTGATATGCAGTGCAACCATGGTCGGTGAAGTGGTGTCGTCTTCTTCATCGATGACATTCGCAAAAACAGTTGCGGCCGAAGATGAATACTCAGAATCTTCAAGTGGGGGAGTATGGCGCCAGCTTGCATTTGGTGGAGGCCTGGAGTCAAACTTGAAGCTTTCGGTGAAACCATCTGCTCGAAGATCATCTTCAGAACACAGCAGAGTTAGGCTCTTCCAGGACCACCGTGCATTCTCATGGGCAACAAATGAGTTCTTGGTGGCCAGATTGCAAATGCGATTGACATCCACCAAGATACTATGCATCTGACGCTTGAGCCAGTCGTGGTGCTTGTCCTGCTTCTGATGTAGGGCCACAAACAGTTCTCGGTCATTGAGTACGCGAGAATGTTTTCGAGGCCTTTGAGCAATTGTACTGGCAGTGGCTTCGGTATTCACTCGATGAGGCAGACGCACATTGCCAGCAAGAGGATAAGCAGGAATAGCAACATTTGGAACATGAACTCCTTCTATGGGTTGTGTGAAGCTTTGATGATTAGTGTTGTGAAGATATATCGGCTCCATGGAAGGCTCAGGGTATATGGCTTCAACTGATAGATCAACCTCAGGCAAAAAGACAAGATGGTTGCATGCTGAAGGCCGATAGTTGACAGTAGAATGAAGCTTGATTAGGCACATCACCCACGGAGCATAAAACTTTAGGCCAAACAGATCAATCTCAGATGTAGCCAGTTGTCTAATGAAGAAATCCTGGGAGTTGAACCTGATGCCATTGACAATATAGAATACCAAAGTATTCATATGCCTTTAAGTTTGGCTTCAGAAGAATGTCCTTTGATTGGCCATAGAGTACGCCTCAGTATATGATAGGCTGTGCGGGGCAAGTACTCGAGGTCCTGGACAAAGAATTCCTTGGGGTATTCTGCATCTTGAGGCAATGGCGTCATCATGCTAAGCATCTGACTCATATTGGGTTCGGGCCTCTGAAAAATGCTCTGCAGTCCTTCTGTGTGGCGCTGAAAACCAGGCTCGTATAATTCACCTGGAGTGGGCAGGGAGGTAAGTTTGATGATGTCTTGAGCTTTAGCTTCATGGTGCACATCACCTGTCATCCACTCAAGGATCCATGTCTTCGGATCCTTGTTGTATCCATGAATGTGAAGAGTAGCATAGAATTGCAGCAGAAGCTCTTCATTCTAGTGCTCTTTGGCTGTGACAAACTCCAGAAGGCCAGCATCCTGAAAGCAATCCATAGCTTCTTCAAGACAGGGGAGCCCAACCATAGCTTCACAATCAAGGCGCATGTGAGGAAAGATTCTCTCTTGGTTGTAGAGAACACAAGAGTAGTAGCTGCGCTGTTGATGGCTCCAGAAGCGGTCCGATGAGATGTTTGGCTTCGAGTATGCATTCTTGTCACTGTCAAAGAAGGTGTTGTGTGCTCTAAAGCTGTTGATACTGAAAGATCCTAGTGATGTAGCAGCACCGGGAAGTCTTGGCAGTCTTGGCTTAGGCTTCTATATTTGTGGTCGCTGAGGGAGTCCTGGAATACCACTACACCACAACACTGATGTAAGGCCAGAAAAACTGTCGAGAAAAGACTCTTTAAAGGGCAGACAAACTACCGGGACAGTGATTCTCCTGGCAGATAGAACTGCCACGAGAATGGCTGCCGAGGATTACTTCTCCCGGCAGTTTTTCTGCCCTGGCCCATGTATTTGCCGGCAGTTCATTTTCTCTCGGAAGATTGGTCAAGGCATGTGAAACTGCAATTATCGACAGTTAAGCTGCCAACACAAGCATGTTTACCTGGCAGATATTATGCCAGCATGTTGATTTCACTAGTGAAATGTTCTAGTCATCGCTATTATGTAATATCCATCCATTATATATGTCTAGACAATCAGGACATATCACACAATTTATACGTGCACTTCAATCAATGTAACATATAGGCTTCATCAAAAACCTTAAACTTCATTTGATAAACATAACGACAATATATACAGAGGTTGTGCCATGAAAGGAGTACATATATATGTTTACCCCACAACCAAACTAAAGTAGTGCCACGCAACCAAACCACCACCAAAATGAGTAGAGCAAATGTCTAGGTTAAAAAAAAGACGCGGGACATTGTAGATCTTCTAAATCTTCAGCAGCTTGAAGATCCTCCAAACCTTAGTGAACTTGTGCACCTTTGGGAAGCCTACAGCTACAATAGATTGTAAGATGTTACATACAATAGCTGCATTCAGAACTTAAGGAAGATGTTACAACAATCACATACAACAACCGCATATTTTCTGAAATATTGAGCAACCAATAACATCTCTAGACTAATCTCTACTATAGTAGAGAAACATGTCCATTTTTTATCATCTTAACAGTAGCAAGCTTATCTTCTCATCAAAATGTCATGTGCAAAGTCTGTACACAGGAAGATGTGACAACTACCACATACAACAGCCGCATATGTTCTGAAACATAGAGCAACTAGTAACATCTCTAGAGTAATCTCTAATTTAGTAGAGAACATGTCCATTTTTATCATCTTGACAGTAGAAAGCTTATCTTACTTCTCATCCAAATATAGTGTGCAAAGTCTGTACAGATATTAACAATATTAACAGTAATTAGTAGGTGTACCTATCTTGTACAGCAAAAGTGAGGCTATTCCTGTATCGAAGTAAAGCAAACAGAATTGATGACCATTTTGATTGTTTTCTGCATTTGGAAACACAAGCACAAGGCCACAATCACACACTAAATATTACACCAGCACATTTTGAAGCTACTGTACTAAACAAGCGCATATGCAAAATTACAGCTGCAACTTCAAGTAGGATCAGGAAATTCAGTGATATAAGTTACTGCAAATAAGCAAATTGGTATAAGCAGGTTGCATGCGCTAAGTTACTGTTGGAAATATGCCCTAGAGGCAATAATAAAATGGTTATTATTGTATTTCCTTGTTCATGATAATTGTCTATTGTTCATGCTACAATTGTATTAACTGGAAACCGTAATACATGTGTGAATAATAGACCACAACATGTCCCTAGTGAGCCTCTAGTTGACTAGCTCGCTGATCAATAGATGGTTATGGTTTCCTGACCATGGACATTGGATGTCATTGATAACGGGATCACATCATTAGGAGAATGATGTGATGGACAAGACCCAATCCTAAGCATAGCACAAGATCGTGTAGTTCATTTGCTAGAGCTTTTCTAATGTCAAGTATCATTTCCTTAGACCATGAGATTGTGCAACTCCCGGATACCATAGGAATGCTTTGGGTGTACCAAACGTCACAACGTAACTGGGTGGCTATAAAGGTGCACTACAGGTATCTCCAAAAGTGTCTGTTGGGTTGGCACGAATCGAGACTGGGATTTGTCACTCCATATGACGGAGAGGTATGTCTGGGCCCACTCGGTAATGCATCATCATAATGAGCTCAATGTGACTAAGTAGTTAGTCACGGGATCATGCATTATGGAACGAGTAAAGTGACTTGCTGGTAACGAGATTGAACGAGGTATTGGGATACCGACGATCGAATCTCGGGCAAGTAACGTACCGATTGACAAAGGGAATTATATACGTGATTGCTTGAATCCTTGACATCGTGGTTCATCCAATGAGATCATCATGGAACATGTGGGAGCCAACATGGGTATCCAGATCCAGTTGTTGGTTATTGGACGGAGAGATGTCTCGGTCATGTCTGCATGGTTTCCGAACCCGTAGGGTCTACACACTTAAGGTTCGGTGACGCTAGAGTTGTTATGGGAAATAGTATGTGGTTACCGAAGGTAGTTCGAAGTTCCGGATGTGATCTCGGACATCACGAGGAGTTCCGGAATGGTCCGGCGGTGAAGATCGATATATTGGACGAAGGGTATTGGAGTCCGGAAGTGTTCCGGGGGTACCAGGCTATGGCCAGTATGACCGAAAGGTGTTTCGGGAGCCCCGACAAGTGTTGGAGGGCCTCATGGGCCAAAGGGGAAGGGGCAAACCAGCCCACTAAGGGGTGGTGCGCCCCCACACCCTTTCCCACGTTATTTGGGGAGGTGGGGCGCCTCCACCTGGCTTGGGAAGCAATCTTCCACCTACTTGGCTTGGGGGGCAAGTCTCCCTAGGATTTTCCCTAGGGAGATCCAATCTGCTTGGCCGCCACCCCCTAGGGGAAACTCTAGGGCGCCTCCCCCTCTCCCCTTGCCCCTATATATAGTGTAGGGGTGGGAGGACAGCCGCACCTCTTCCCTGGCGCAGCCCTCTCCCTCCTCCAACACCTCCTCCTCCTCCGTAGTGCTTGGCGAAGCCCTGCTGGAGAACCACGAACTCCACCAAAACCACGCCGTCGTGCTGTCGGAGTTCTCCCTCAACTTCTCCTCTCCCCTTGCTGGATCAAGAAGGAGGAGACGTCCCCGGGCTGTACGTGTGTTGAACACGGAGGTGCCGTCTGTTCGGCGCTAGATTGGATCTTCCGTGATTTGAATCGCCGCGAGTACGACTCCATCAACCATGTTCTTGTAACGCTTCCGCTTAGCGATCTTCAAGGGTATGAAGATGCTCATCCTCTCCCTCTCTTGTTGCTAGAATCTCCATAGATTGATCTTGGTAATGCGTAAAAAAATTTGAATTTCTGCTACGTTACCCAACAGTTACTGTACTAGCCAGTGAATTAAATTAGCTTGTATTTGAGCTTGCTTTTCCTTCTAAGCTCTCTACATCTACTACACAAAATAAGAGGGAAATTAGCTGGAGAAATTAAGGTCCCCTAAATGGTATCTGAATAGTGACAAGCCCACAGATTTAATCCAGTGAAACAGTACGAACATTTGGTTCAGTAAACAATTTTTATTGGTTCACTTTCCTACATCTCGCACAAGATGAATTAGCCTAGAAAATAAAACCAAGGCTTTCTACAAACAAATAAGCTGAAATAATTCATGTACTTGAAAGAAAGAGGATCCAATTAGGAGAAATGACTCAAACAAAAGCATGGAATCCAATGAAACTCATTTCTCTACATGGCAGAGTCTATCATATACATGAAAGGAAGTTTATCTAATTGCAGTTTATATTTGTAATGGACAAAAATAAGTACTATACGAGTATCTTTTTTATACCTGTTGTAGGAGTATA
>NC_057795.1:620501583-620506943 GCF_018294505.1 Triticum aestivum
GTGCAAGGGTTTGTAGCAAACAACATTTTTTCCTTAAAGTAGGTGTCTTTCTGGTTTATCGAACCAACAAGAGTTTAGAAACACACACGATGATCAACACCTACACACACAAATACAAAACTGGCTTGGCCCCGAACAGAACTAGCGAGGTTGTCAATCTCACTGGCATGAGTAAATTGCATAAAACCACCACTTTGAGGGTTAGGTTTATGAAAAACACAAGGATACAATTTATCTGCAGAAAACACCACACCTAGCGTAATGGTTTTGCAAAAACCACTGGTCGACGGATCGGGCCATGTTAAGTGGGTTTATGATAGGTGGGGCCTGTTTTTCGCCTATGTGGCACTCCAGGCCGTCCCGACAGCCGTCACACGATGTTAGACGGGGCGTTTGGTCTCGTCTTTTTTCATTGCCGCATCTCCATTTCCCCCTTCTTCTCCCTTCCCGCTCGCTCCTATCCCCGTCAGCCCTCGCACTACACAGATGCATAGTCCAGTGAAAGTTGGCGTTGCTAGCGGCGGCACCCCGCCCGGCAGTGGTGCACGCGTCGTGGATCCCAAGCCAGACGAGCTTTGCGGGAGCTCGAACCCTAACAAGGCGACGGAGGAGGAGGAGGACCCGCAGTATTTGGTGGAATACCGGGCGGCGAGAGCATTCGCCGCGGTGGTGAAGGCCAGTCCAATGGGAAGCCACCACATCGGGTCATCCTACGGCGGCATATAGTGAGATCCCCTTCCCTTTGCTCTTCCCCTTCTCGTTCTTCATTCCATTGTGTTGCTAGGGTTAGAGTTCATATTACTGTCAGATGGAGTAGTACTGTCAGATGCTGTGATTTGTTTGGCATGTGCCCCAGGGTTGATATTACTTAGATTAGTTTTGAAATTAGCTGATTTAGTTGATTTTACGTGTTGTTTGTGTGTGATTCAGTTTATTTTAGGTACACTATTAATTGGATGCAATTAAATTATGGTTAGGTACACTGTTAATTAGATGTTGTTCATCTGCTTTTTAATTAACCAAGTAATCCATCAAGAATGTGTCAAATTAGGTTCTGTTCATCTGCTTAATTAACAAAGCATTGTATTGGTGTAATGTGCTCCTTTGCACTGATATGAGATGTTTCATTTGTTTTATTCAGTTTTAATTAAGCACTTATACTGCACTACTATGCTTTTTTATTTATTTGCAGTCTCGATGATGAGGTTTGAGAATTGAGGATGCATTTCCATGACAAAGACACTATTGAGAGATCTACGATGATGTTAGACATAACCTTTTACAACCTAGTAGCACTAATAGAGACAGAAGGATGTGGTTTTAGAGATTACCTGTACTATGTCAGGGATCCTAGGCTGGGGATAGAAGGAATAGAAGAAATAGATGATGATGATGACAAGCTTGAGGAAATTCTAGACAACATAGCATTGCAAAATAAGAAGATATTGAATGTGACAGTTGTTAGGGTCAGTTCTGCCAAAGCTGCAAATATAAATATCAGTTCCAATGTTATTGAACAGCAAATCCCTCTAGAAGAAATTGGAGAGCCCAGACTGTATCAGATAAATGATGAAGGAGTGTTGTTCAATGCACCAAATGTATATGTACAACAGTAAGTTCAGAAGCAGTAGAAGAGGAGCCAATTCCCATACAGTTTCAAACACAGCACAACACAAAACAATTTGAATGTGTAGCCAGCTTTAGGTTATGTAGAAGTGGAACAAGATCATTTAAACAATCCAGAGGAGCAACTGGAAATATAAAAATTAATGGAGGAGACAAGGAGGAAGGAAATTGAAATGTTTATGAAGAGTAAGAAACAAAAAGAGAAGGACACTTCTTTGAAAATAAAAGCTGCAGTGATGGACAGTGAAGAGGATAGTGATGATGATCATTTGGTCAAATATGGTGATATCCTTGCTAGGCTTGAGGAGATGAAAAGACAGAGGGATGATCCATTACTTCATTTTGAAGGGGACACAGATGTTGAGGAAATGTACGAGACAGAGAAGGAGAAGGATGCACTATATGAGCCTGAAGGTGAAGAAGAGGACGTAGAGGAGGAAGAGGAGGGGGAATTGAAGGAAGAGGAACAAGAGGAGGAACTAGGCCAAGATGGAGAGAAGTAGAAAAGGGACAAGAGACAAGAGACACAGAAAAGGCCCAACTAGCATATCAAATGCATGTGTAGATCACTTGTTTGAGGAGGACCGGATACCATCATCTGACGACGACAGAAACCAATGGACTTGGGTATGGAAGATGATGATGGTGCGAAGGCATTGGCATATGTTTTGCGTGATGGCAGGAAAAGAAGAGCTAAGAAGATGAAGAAGAGGATATGGTATGATGAGGACAGAGCTCACCCAGATGAGCAATTTGTGAAGCGTCTTTGCTTCATTGATGTGTACCCGTTCAAAATTACACTTCAAACCATGCACATTTCACAGAACAGGAACTTTGAGTACCATAGAAATTGCAGTGACATGATTATAACACAGCGCATAGATGAGACATGCCCTTTTTATATAGCAGCTTCTCAGATTGCAAATGAGAATACATTTACCATCAGGAAGCAGTATTTGGTGCACACATGCCCTTCTGTGTCAGAGAACACCAAAGTAACTGTTAAGTGGGTTGCAAATTTTTGTGAGGAAGCAATCAGAAATGACCCATGCACAACAATCACAACTATTATTAACACTACAAAGAGCAAGTATGGAGTGGAAATATCGACCACATGGCATACACGGCTAAGAAGGCAGCAAAGAATGTTGTGTTAGGAGATTAGAAGGTCCAGTACACCAGGATTAGGGATTATTTGTAGGTTGTGCTAGATACTAATCCAGGTTCAAGGTGTATTGTCACAACAAGATATTTAAGGGAGCATCCAAGCAAAAACCCTAGGTTTCATGTATTGTTCTTCTATCTAAATGGATGCAAAGAAGGTTTTCTCAGTGGCCGCAGACCATTCATAGGTAATTCCCTGGTATTCATATGTGTATAACTAATGTGTGGTTTAGCTGTTGCGCTTTCATTAACTTGGTATAGGTCTGGATGGATGCTTCATAAAGCTCACTGTTGGTCAACAGATTCTTATGCTACTGAAAGAGATGGGAACAATAATATATTTCTCATTGCTTTTGGAATTGTCGATAAGGAGGACACTAATTCTTAGACTTGGTTTCTGTATCAGCTGAGGGTAGCACTAGGTGGCCACTCTGAGAAGTTTGGTAACTACACAATCATTTCTGATATGCAGAAGGTAATGAAATCAGACTTGTGCTAGTTATTTGCTTCTAATTACTTTCATTTAGTTTTCCACAAAGCACAATTACTTTCATTTAGTTTTTTCTGGTAGTTACTTGCATTTATGTGTAATTACGAAGTTCTAGTTAATTTCACACAGGCAGTGCTTGCTTAAAACCATAAATAGAGTCTTCCCCAATTGTCCATAAAGGTTTTGCCTTAGACATGTTTACCAGAATTTTTAAAATAATGGGTTTAGAGGGCCAGAATTAAAGAAATACATGGATGCAGCAAGTTACTCATACACTGAACATGGTTTTCATGTTGCAATGGATGAGTTAAGGAGATAGTGTGAGGCGGCTTGGGCCTGGCTTAGTAAAATCCCAAAGCACACTTGGGCTAGACGTGACATAGACACAAATTGCAAAACCAGATTAGTAGTTAACAATTTAAGTGAGGTTTTCAACAAGTGGGTTCTTCTAGATGTTAGGGCTAAGCCAATAAGAATCATGGTTGATGGAATTAGAAAGTTAATGGTCAAGTTTAATTCAAATAGAACAAGATTCAAACTGTCAAATGGAAGATTTGAGAATATTGAAGGAAGCATTTATGGCTAACTTCAGGTTATTCTAAAGATATTCAGGAACCAATGCATAGATGCTGAAGCAACTATTCTTTAGACATGGACCTTTTGTCTAAGGTTCAACGAAATCGTTTGAATGTATTCAGGAACCAATGGCTGGGTTTCTATTATACAGATTGATTCAACCTATTACCATCTGTGGGAAGGATACTTCAGGATCGTCAAACTGTTAAGATATCGTCAAACTGTTTAGATATACGCCGTCCGTGTGCTCCATCCGAAAACGTCTTATATTGCGGGACAGAGTAATATTTGTTCGCATTTTATGTCTGTCCGGAATTCACGTATTTGTTATTTGTTTCAGGATTTTAATAAGAATGTTAAAGATCAGCTGCAACAAAGGCCGCCGGCTCACACTAGCAATGTCAATGCTACTAAGTAACATAGTACCATCGCCCAACATAAGCTGCAGAATCTGGGAGGAACCCCAGAAGACAAATTCGACGACACAAGCAGCAATCACCAGTGAGAATCAAACAATAGTTATAGATCGACACAAACCATTTTCTAACACTGTCAGGGTACAAACTAGGGCGGGTTTGTAACATGGTTCCTCCAAGGGTCTCACTTATGACTCAAAACTGTCGGAACAGACATGGTAACATGAGCGCTGAAAGGCGAGCTTAACAAGTTTTACAGCTTAGTTGGCTGCCTGTTCTTCTTCTTGATCCCAGACTTTGAAACCTGGAGGCTGCGGTACACGGCGCTCAGCCTTGCAAGGGCCGGCTTGGTCAGATCAGGCCTGTAGTAGTTGTCGCAGACCTGGAGGGCAAAGGAACAACCCATTAAAGCAGAACAATTCTCAGGACATGTTCAAATCAGAAGGTAATGGAATTTTCTTCTGATTAAGCGCAATACAATAATCTAGATGAATAACAGGAAAACTGATCCGAAGGTTGAGCTCAGAAGCCAAGCGTAAATATAATATTTCATCGGAGAACCAATTGATCGGTTGGTTTCCTTATGAGTTACGACTCGTCACAGCAATACCTTAAACCAGCAGTCAAACCAAAGCAACAGAAGGAAATAGTGTGTGTAACTAGTTAAGCTCAGAAGCCAAGCGTAAATGAATATTTCACTGGAAGAACCCAATTGATCGGTTGGGACTTCTGAAGTGTTACGGCTCATCACAGCAAACAATGGGTTAGCGACAAAACACAAACACACAAATAAAACAGACTCTGTAACAAGTTCAGCTCAGAAGCCAAGCGTAAAAGAATATTTCACTGAAGAACCCAATTGATCAGCTGGGTCTTCTGAAGTGTTACGGCTCATCACAGCAAATATTTGGTCAGCAATTAAACACAAACACACAAACATAACAGATTATTTAACAAGTAAAGCTCAGAAGCCAAGCGTAAAAGAATATTTCACTGAAGAACCCAATTGATCAGCTGGGTCCTCTGAAGTGTTACGGCTCATCACAGCAAATATTTGGTCAGCAAAATTAAAACACAAACACACAAAT
>NC_057795.1:620507192-620519013 GCF_018294505.1 Triticum aestivum
TAAAACAGATTCTTTAACAAGTAAAGCTCAGAAGCCAAGCGTAAAAGAATATTTCACTGAAGGACCCAATTGATCGGTTGGGACTTCTGAAGTGTTACGGCTCATCACAGCAAAAAATTGTTCAGCAACAAAATGCAAACACACAAATAAAAGAGATTCTCTACCAGTTCAGCTCAGAAGCCAAGCGTAAATTAGTATTTCATTGAAGGACCAATTGATCGGTTGGGACTTCTGAAGTGTTACGGCTCATCACAGCAAAATTTTGTTCAGCAACAAAATACAAACACACAAATAAAACAGATTGTCTAACAGTTCAGCTGAGAAGCCAAGCGTAAATTAGTATTTCATTGAAGGACCAATTGATCAGTTGGGACTTCTTATGAGTTACGACTCATCAAGGCAAAAAACTTGATGGCAACAAAACATAAACACAAAAATAAAATAGATTCCCTAACAAGTTGAGCTAAGAAGCCAAGTGTAAATTTCACTGAAGAACCAATTGATCAGTTGGCTTTCTAGTGTTTACGTCTCATCACAGCAAAAACATAAGGCGGCTAAGTAAACACAAACATACAAAAAAAGATAACCTAGCAATTTCAGCTCAGAAGCCAAGCGTTTAAAATATTTCATCGAATAACCAATTGATCATTTGGTATTCTTATTGTTACGGCTCATCACAGCAATACCTTGGCTCACCAATGAAACCCAAAGACCAAAACAGACTTAACTTGACAGAGATACAACCTAAATCTTAAGTACATGTGCAAAGCATGTGAACTGACAAGAGGTGTAGCTTAGAAGCCAAGCATAAGTGCAATTCAAGTACAAAACTCTGGAGTTCATACCTGGTTCTTGACAGACTTGGCCATCTTGCGGAACTCCTTGCGCATCAGAGTCTTGTGCTGGAGCTTGGCAGGGGTGTTCTGCTTCTTGGTCTTGGTCGTGGAAAGGATGACAGCCTTGTCCTCTCCTGCTGATGGCTGGACCGCCACGGTCTTGCTGTTCGCCAAGCCTGAAAACCACATCAGCCACACAGCAAGTTAGATCATTGCAGAGAAACTTACAAACACAACAGAAGGGTTAAAAACGGTGCAAAGTGCCACGGACCCGAGAACTTGTAGGAGTGGACATTGTAGAGGTTGTTGGGCTCCTTGCTGAACTGCACCTTGGCGTTGCTGTTGCCGAACTGCTTGATCAAGAAGCAGTTGTTCTTCTTCACCAGCTCCCACACCAGAGACCCCGGAACGGTAGTCATTTCCCTTGGCCTACATCACCAAAACAACATCCAAACGTCAGATCCTACAGCTAGCAACAAGCAACAGGAGGCACTAATCCTACAGAAACAAGGCAACATTCTACCATTTGATGCAAAAATGGACGCAGATTTACAAGTGGAAACATGGGTTACAAAAAATATACAGCAGAAGCAGCAGTGAAGCTTGAGCGTCCCATCGACTACTGACAAGCACGAACAGATCTCACTGGCAAGAGGAAAACATAGTGCGCGGTTCTAGCGCGGGTTGGGATCTAGCCGAGGACTAACCGCATAAGCAAAACGGAAAATAAATCTCACTCCAAACAATTCCAACGGAGATGCTATAACGGCGGACGAAATCAAGAACCGCGGAACCTAGAACCCGCACGGGTTTGGCGGGGTGATGCGGCGACGAATCTAAGCAGACAGCGATGCTAGCTCCGAGATCCGTACGAGGGACATGAGAGGAGAACGGGATCCGCCGCTTACCGGAGATGAGGTCGCCGCGGCGCCGCCTTGGTCTGCTCCGGTGGGTTGGGTTGGGGTGGTGGTGGCTGCGGAAGGTTGGAACAGCCCGGAGCCCGGCGCTTTATACTCGGCGGCGGCTCATAAAACCCTAGGTTTGGTGCACGCTTTTGTGTGGTCGGCTGGGCCGGAGGCCTTTAGCCCATTTTAGCTTTGAACCCATTTTAGTTGAAAAAGAGTACATTGAATAGGCCGTGCTAAATACCAGCCCATAGACATCGCAGTGCGATTGGCACAGCCCAAAACGAAGTGGAGACATTCATAGAACCTCATCTTCCTCCCTCAAAAAAAAAAAAATCTTCCTCCCTCAAAAAAAAAAAAAATCTTCCCCATCAAGAAAATAGTGCAACCTCCTCTTCTTCTCCACATCCTCTCTTGTCAACAGGGAAGAGAACATGGCAACTCTTTTCTTTGCTCTACAAGACTACAACCTCTACGTCAAAGTGGTTCATCCTACATCCGGCAGGGCAATTATAACAGTGCATAAAAATGGGAGATTAACAATCAAATCGTTGATGCAAGCAGGACCGCTGTCCACCAAGTTCATCGTCGCCTCGGGGTTGAATCCACAGGGTTAGGACGGAACAGGGGTGGAGCCGCAGTGCCAAGCATTCTTTGCCTTGGCCAGACAAATCAAGAACAACGAGTGACAATGGCACAAATTCGATCAAAAGGGTAACAACGGCCTTCCATGCATTCACTTTCTTACAACTTGGAACCACTCAAACAACAAGTCCATCTCATTGCACTATGGTCAAAATAGGTTCAGACACAATGATTATTTTGGCCGAGATCCGACTACATCCTCGTCTGGGCACCAAAAACAGGCGGAACAAAATGTGTAGACAACATCAGCAGAGTGAAGAGACGTTGATCACTAAGCTTTCTTGCCAGTGACACCTGCGACCACCTGCGGAAGTACCAAGAGAACAAAAGTTAAACGTCTGAGTGGATAACGCTCACGCATGCACGAACTCATCTCAGTAAATAAAAAAGCACAGTTTGGATGAAAGAGAGGGGGATTGATACTACAATATTTCAGCATGATTACTCAGAAGCATGAGAACCTGGAAATGGTCCGATGGACAAATGACAAATCATGTGACTGGCAACAGAAGGTGTGATGCAGAGTTTCAAAAGATACCGTGTGCAATTCAGTCAAATCTGTCAATCAACTATTTAAGCCATGTCTGGAAAGCAGGATTTTCATGGGACATAGCTCAATTCCAACCAGAGTCGAGGGATTCCACATTTACAAAGGAGCCCTTGGTACTCTTTTCCAGGAGTTTGTAGCCCATTAGAGCACAAACTTTAATTTGTAAGTTTACTGACTCGCCAATATCTTGGCTAGTGCACAAAGAACATGATAAAACTGGGAAATGATAAATGGTGTGGCTAGAACATTTGAGAGGGCTAAATGATAAATGCGATTTTCGTAATTATATGAAGTGGTAGCACAGAGAAACGAATAAAAAGTGGAGGGGATCAACATACATCTTTTAGTTCAACTGGGGTTTTGGCATTTTTCTCAGTCTCCCAAGAATCCAACATTGGCCTAACAACCGCTGGAAGAAATAGACCTGAAATTGCATATCATAGCATCAGATGAGATATTTAGCAGAATGATGAGACTGGGAGGGAGCTACGCTTTTCAACGATCAATGATCACATAAGCTATCACAGCCAAATCAGTAGATCTTACAAACCATGCACTAAACTTGCACTGTCAGAGAAACGTGTGAATGGTTGGTTCATGACCTTAAAGCGTAACAACTGCCCACTACTCAAAATGGTTATGCCCATCCAACAGATATACTGCACCACAAAAGCATGCAGTTTGACTAAATACTAGTTGGGGCACAACAGACGACATGTTTTTGGTTTCGAGGATTTATGCGTTTAGCTTTTTGGTTGAAAAGTAGAATCGAAAATAATTGCTGCCCACTGTTTGTGATGCAGCACACTAAATTTGACCACACTAGTTCTAAACAAAATGAATCCGGTTGCAAAGAAGAAGAGAAGAAGAAAAATGAAGAACAGACACCTCCTCCACGCCTAGAGCATATGCAACAATGGCTGTTATGTGGTCATGAAGGCTTCAATGAAGGAGAAACTAAGCAAACCCTTGGAAGAAAAAGGAACTGATATTACCGTACACCTGCAACTAAGTTCCAGTAAAATGCTTCAACTATGGCTGTTCAATTTAACACACAGATTGCTGGACAAATTCCGCTAAGATCAACTGACAAATATAACTAAGGAAGTCATGACATGGATAAAATACAGAGGTAACTCTCATCAATTATGAATTTAACGAACGAACAGCAATCATGACCGATATCGAGACGTATAGAGATACAAACAACTAATGACATACATCGGGGTGGAGCTGTGAGGTGTCATAATCTGGTAGTAATAGGGTCTACTCGTCTATTGGATAAGATGGAATCTAACACATAAAGCAAATATTAAACAGTTAAAGATCCGATCTGTTTTTTTTCCTCATATTAAGCAGTAAACAACATGTCGCATGCAAACAGCCAAGTGTAAATTGTGAAAGAAATAGTCTGATTCACCAGTTCCCAAGGAAGCGGTTGCACATAGTCTAGCTAAGTCACCCCCAGTGCTAAATAGTCAGCTCATATGTGCCAAGCTGTAGTCACATTCCATCAATGGACAGAAATAGCAGAAGGCGTGTCTGGTAAATGGTGTATAGTTGGTCGCTATACGTACAAGACGGAGTAAATCTTCCAGAGTTAAGTCAAAATAAATAGTACTATAGCGCAGCTCAGCACAAGTACATTTTGACATGAGTCCCAGAGGCACAGTTGATGTGTGCAAATGTCATTGATATTGACGCTGATGAATGTAGAAGACATCGAAGCGTCCTTGGCCCCTGCCTGCTACTATTTGGTTGGATAGCATAGCAGTAGTTGGATCTTTATGTATGCGGCGCATGTAAATGTATCGCCCATGAATTGCGACGGGGGCACGCATCCGCGGGACAGCGAGAATCCTAGATCTAACGAACATTGGCAGGCCGAGAACGCATGGACGCGTCGCCATCCGTCCACGATCTATCCTCGAGGGCCAATCCCCCCGCCCCTCCTCAGAAATCCATCTAGGCAAACTCGCGCGAGGAGAAATGAAGGCGAGCGATGCGCGCGCGCGCGCGTACAGGTAGGTCTGCACGGGGCACCAAGGGTATGGGTGGGAGAGGGGAGGGGCGCGGCGGGGGTACCGAATCCGGCGATGAGGCAGGAGGCGGCGACGACGGGCTCCTTGACGACGAAGATCTTGAGCCTGCCCATCACGCCCATGGCTGCTGCTCCGCGATCCCCTTTCTTTCTCTTCCTTGGTTCCTCCTCGCCGTCGTCGCCGGGCACGGGCACGGGCACGGGTGGGTGAGTGGACTGGGTAGAATGGGGGAGAGGGAGGGGCCGAGCGAGTGAGGAGAGAGGCGCGTGCCTCGTAGGCCCAACCTCTCACTCCACTGAAAAAGAACGCCGCACCCGCCCGGCCCGCCCGCTCTGACAGGGAGAGAGGCCCACGGCCCAGCTCTGCAGGCGCCCTCGAGCGGAAGAGACGCACTCCGGATTATTATTCCGTGCGCGCCGGCGAATATCCCCTCCCGTCCCGCGAGAGCGAATATTTCTGCGAGGAGAGCGAATGTACCGTCCGCTTTCTCTCTTGCCTTTTGCCTTGCAGTGCACGGCCACCCGCACTCGTCTTCCTCTTCCTCTTCCTCTCCCGCCCCTGCCGTGCGCCTCTCGCTCTCTTCTCCGGAGCTCGCCTCATTCGCCGGTCGCCGGGAGCGGCCGAGGCGCCGTCGCCCATCACCCCTCCGTCCGCCAGGTCAGTTTATCTGCATCGCTTGGTACTACGTACATGGATTGAATGGAGCCATGCTTGTTAGCAGCATATATTTCCGTGCCATGTTCATGTATGTTGTGTTGTCTGTCGCACGGCCTACCTACATGAACATGATTGATCGGCTCGAGTGACGAGTGGTTATGTCCCGACGTGCCGCTCGCTCGCTCCTTGCTTTGGAAGGACTAGTTACATCTGTGCTGCTGCTGCTCCTCCTCCTCCTACGAGGATCGCACGTGCTGACTCGTTCCAGAGCAGGATGGTGAAAGGCGGACTGTGTCTGTTCTAGAGCACGTACGTACTCTACATGGCAGCTGCGTGCCGTATTTCTCCTGCCTGCCTCCTCTTCTTGTTTCAGTGTGACTGAATTTCTCGCTAGCTAGTTTCAGCCTTTCAGCCCTGCTGTTTTGGTCGGTCATGTGCAGTCTGGAGAGAACCTCGCATCGTTCTTCCCATTACTTTGGGCCGGTCTTCCGCATCTTGCCATCATTCAGTTAGTTCAGACTTGAGCTACATCTTGACAGAATGGCTGGAACTGATAATTTGTTCCAGTCTTGCAGAGGAGCGGCTTTCTTTTCCGTGCATCACAAGTTCTTACTTCAGAACAAGCCCTGGCTTCCACCAACGCGAAAGTGAAATGTTTCTTGCTTAATTATTTTTGGTCGATGCTGTCTGCCTGGTACACCTAGGTACTGGTCGTTTCCAGTTTCGATGTGCGGTTTGGCCTCCATTTAGGCTGGTTGTAATGGGTAGTATCATACACTAGTATCATGTGTATGATACTACCTCTCTAATGCATAGTATTATATATTAGTATCATGTAGTAATTTATTTATTGCCATGCATGACACAAAATAGTATAGCATTTAATATGATACGGTATCATGATTATGATACTACACCCTCTTTTTCTTCATTTAATGCTATGACACCTCATCAAAATTGCCTAGTTGGCATGCATGATACTAGCTATGGTACTAGCATTACGACCAGCCTTACACTCTCAGCGGAGCACTGATATCGGAGGACAGCAGTGACCTAGGCATTAATTTGATGGCATATATGCATAGACACGGAGAGATGAAGCAAGCAGACACATGTGTCATGGTTCCAACCACCTTCATTTTGGAGCTGGAGTATGATCAGGATCAGCAGGAGCAGGCAAGGGAAGGGGGCCTTTGATAAAAGGAAGGAACCCCCAGTCAAGAAATATGTTGCCCCGGCGCAACAGTCCAGCTCGTATGGCACCAGGAAGAAGAAAAAGGCCGCCGCTCTTTCGCTCGCCGAGGTAAGATCAAATGATCTTGTCCGTGATTTCCAAAGGATTTATTTTACTTGGTCAAGCTTTTGAGCATTCCTTTCCATCGATCCACCCTTTCTTCAACCATGACGGCGTGTGTACGTGTGTTCCTCAAAGCCGGGCGTGCAACTTTTTTAATTTTCCTGTATACTTCGTATATAGTCCATATTGAAATCTCTAAAAGGTATTGTATTTAAAAACGGATGGTGTATATGCCAGTGTTGCACAGGAAAGAAAATATTCAACTACACCAGAAGGTTACATCGAAGTGGTGAAGATCGAGTCGATTTATTCAAAGGGATAATCACAGCACAACATTGGAGTACACGCAACGCAACATGCGGCCGTGTACATATCGGTCACAGCTTAATTACACTCATCACACAAGGTACATCCATCTGCTCTCTCCGAGCTAATACAATGTATGGCGGCTCATCTCAATCACCACTCACGCCCTGTGACGCTTCTGCCCAGGTGCGCAACGCAGGTACACCTCCTCTGTTCTCCAGTCTCGAAATGTCGTTTCCGCCGAGAGCAGAGGGCCTTCTCAAGGGAGGAGGAGGGAAAATAGGTTCAATTCTTGCGGGGATGCTACTCTAAATCCGTCTCATCTCCACGGATGGTATACGGAGGAGACATGAAATATGATCTCCTCGCCGGCTTTTCGGGGTATAATTTACACATCTCTTTCGTTTCTGCAAAATCAAACACACCAACTGCGGTAAGCAAATCCGCCAGGAATTAGGAGATATGACGACGACCTATGTATATGTAGTGGAGGAAGAGCTTCTTTACCTTATGATGACTCGATCGCCGCGACCCTCACAGGCTTCGTTACTCTTACAATGTTCCTCACATGCTCAAACGCCATCACTATCAGGCCTATGACATAAAGAAAGCTTAGTTGCAACTTTGCAAGTAGGTTATACACTGCTACGGCGGCGTTGCCGGCTTCGCCTGTTCGTATCGTGAGGGTTACAGGCCTTGCAGAAATAAGGGCACCGGTTTCTGGTGGTGGTAAAGGGGGTCAGCGTAAGAGGTGTGCCTTCCAACATAGCCTTCCAAAGAATTTTGCGGCGTTCAGCAGCCGGTTGTTGAGCATACCTGATGTGTTTTCTGGCTGGGACGACCACTCGTGCGGCGCCGTCGCCGACTTGGTGGCCTTTATCAGGTCCATCAGCGCGTTGTTGACCTGTCGTAGATTCACAGTTACATCAGTTTCTTGTGCTTTTTACAGTTGCTCGTAGACATGAATGAGAGGAGAAATCAATAATCATTATCACAACTGTATTTCTTGTTTTCTTTGGAACATGGAGTTGATGACACCCTAGTTGTATCAATATT
This sequence comes from Triticum aestivum, assembly GCF_018294505.1. Classification (NCBI taxonomy): domain Eukaryota; kingdom Viridiplantae; phylum Streptophyta; class Magnoliopsida; order Poales; family Poaceae; genus Triticum; species Triticum aestivum. The sequence goes on from NC_057795.1 coordinate 620,515,487, forward strand.
TCAATCGTACGCTTTACTGTAAATCGTAAGGCTCTCTTTGGAACAAAAAGAAGCCATCCTAGATGTCAAATGGTCTGAAAAGAGTCTCCATGGCCAGTCTGCTAAGATGCCTTATTGTAACTATATACATCTCTGACAACTCTATTGAAATTATTTGCCCGGTTTGCAATAGTTCTGAGTATTTTGATGATTCGATCTACCCAGCTTTACTATTTTACCAAGCTTGATGCTTACCTCTTGTGGTCTTTCATGGCTGACTAGATGTGCACCATGAAGATCTACCATTCTAGCAACAGGAAGAAGCCTTTGTGCAAGCCGCCTCGCATGACATACTTGCGCAATAATATCATGTCTGCCATTTGTAAAGCAAGGTGTGAGCAATACACTTGAAAAGAAATAGGCAACACACATTATGCCTGCAGATTGAAAAATGGATGCATATCATCTTCGATATTTCAACTGACTAACCTTCCATGAATAACTGAAACTAGGAAACCGGCAGCACGTATTGTATCTAGCTCTTTAGTTGTCACTTTGTGAGTCCAGCATGCGTTAATTTGACCTTCAAACCCGCAATTAGATTGCATCCCTGAAGATGATATGCCTTTCACATATTCCTGAAAGTTCAATGTACAAGTGGAGATGAAATTTCCACAACAAAAGGAGCCAAATGTACGCAGACAATGTTCCGAAGTGGGTACAACAAAAGCTTCCTTTCTTCCAAACAAAAGATCCAACAGTTTATCCCTATGCAGTGCATTGTCTTTATATTCTAAATAGGGGAATGCAAAAGCATGATGCCAAACTTCCACAAAAAGAAGGCCTAGCCAGACATCTATGAGATACTTTTAACAGAATTCTTGAATGACCTCCTTAACGAATTCTTGAATGACCTCCTTAACAGGACAACCCCCAGCAAACAGCATGATAAGCAACAAATATAATCCAAAAAAATTGTCTGATGCACACGGTAAAACTAGCAGGAAGAATAATGAATATTCTGTGCAAGTATATATGACATTCACCTTATATAGGATCGCTCTCCTTGTGCAGGATTCAACTTCCTCGTCGAGGTATTCCTGCATTTGAGTGACATGTTACCACTGGAAACGAAAAACATATACAGACAAACCGGTTTGCACATTATTCAGGCAAGGACAGACAGTGCATCCTCAATTTCTCACCTTGGTATAGTGGGTTTCCAAGTCGACTAGAGCTCTTTGCTCCGGTGTTCTCGCCCTTAAGAACCGGAACGCGAGAGATAGCATCTGTGCATCTACCTGAAAAATTGACAGCATATCAGTCAGATTTCAGCACTTGCAAAGTTCCTCATCTCAAACAAAGTAACCCCTCGGCTTGTTTTCAGGTCCTCAGAACTTCCCAAATGAGTAAGCAGGTTGCAACATCACAGTACCTTGGGGAAACACTCCATCCCACCGCCGGTGACGTTCAGCAACGCCAGCGAGGACAGCCGGTGAGGCGCCAACGCCGCGAGCTTGCAGGAGATCATCGCACCCATGGAGTGGCCGAAGACGTGGGCCTTCTTCCACCCCAGATGGTCCATCAAGGCCAGAGCGTCCCTCGCCATGATCGATGTCCTGAAAGAGAAGGTCGTTCACACGGTCAGTAGAGAGAACCATCGTTTGTTTGACTTCTCAACGCGTTTCATGGAGGAAGATGGCGCCCTCTGTTTCTTCCTCAGCCGCACGCGTGGTACTATACTACTAGTATTATTTTCTCATGAATGAAAGCAATCGCGAAGAAAGGGAGGATGAATCGAGTAAAACGTGCATTTATTCTCGCCGAAAGCTACAATCTTCCTTGCGGATCTCGAAGGAGGAGCAATGTCGTCTACCTAACCCTGCCGGCCGATCGTCGAAACCGACGGAAATTTGGATCTAAGGCGATGATGGAGCCGGAGAAAAACTCACGAGTAGTAGGATTTGTGCGGGGGGATGGTGCTGCGGCCGACGCCGCGGTTGTCGAAGCAGCAGACCTCGATGCCCTCGCCGACGTCCTCCTCCTCCGTCGCCGTCGCCGGCGCCGGCGCGTCGGCGGGGGCGCCGGCCTCCTCGTCCGTCCGCGCGGCGGGCTCGGGCTCGTCGCCGCCGTCGGCCGGCTCCATGGACCCGGTCAGCCCCCTTATCTGCGGGCCCCACGAGTCGTGCGTCCCCGCCAAACCTGAAACGAGGAACCATTTCTCAGAGAAAAGTTCCTGCGAAGGAGAAGAACATCGCGCCGGAGAAAGGAAAGGGATTTTTGGGGCGGCGTGCTTACCGATGACGAGGAGCACCTTGGTGGCGCCGCGGCCGTAGCGGCGGTAGAAGAGGCGGACGCCCTCCCACTTGTCGCCGGCCTGGTACCGGTCCACCTCGCAGTAAGGCATTTGCTTCGCCGGTCGCCTTTCCTCGCCTCTCGCCGCCGCCGGGATCGATCGCCTGGCTTCTCTCCCTCCCCTCTCTCTACCAGGGATTTATGGATTTATTTAGCTTCTCGTTACTGGGGAACAGGTGGGTTGGGTCGGGCTGGGTTTGCCGAATCGGGGGCCGAATCGGATTTAAAACGAGGGGGAAACGGAGTGGAGCTCGGGAGGGAAAGGGCGGGCGATTTATAGCCGCCCGAGAGCCGGAGTCGTACAGCCGGGCGGAGCCGGGGGCGCGAGGGAAACGGGTGTGGAGGAGGAAGGAGGGGGAGACGGATTCCCTCCCGCCCGCCCCTGGAACACGTGGATGGATGGATACGCGCCGGCGGAGACACGTCGGCGGGTGGTGTCGCCGTCTGCTGAGTCAAAGGGGACGCGCTCGCTCGCTCGCGGCGGGAAGATGGGAGTGTGGGGTTGAGGTCCACGATTTTTGGGTGGCGATTCTTTTTCGTGAGCGTGCTGGTGAGTGGTTTGATCGGCGGCAGGGAGTGGCGCTGTGCTGTTTGTTTTTGTTTTGGTGGATGGACGAACTTGTGGTTGGATAAAGCCGCCGCGACGATGATGATGAATGATGATCGATCGATCGATCGGGAAGCGGTGGTGCCTTGTCTGGTTGTGCTGTGCGATCATTAAATAAATACTCGGCCGGGTCTTTTTTTTTTGCAGGGAAATTTGGGAGCTCTTTATTCAACACTAACAGCTCCAGCAAAATCTGCTGAGAGGCTGGTTACAAGAAAACTTGGGTAGAATTAAACCAACATTCTGTAATCTAAAGTGTTTGCTTGCTTCGCACAAAGATGAGCACAGACATTAGCTGCCCTACCAACATGCTGAACTACAAAAGACTTAAAAGAAGGAACACGCTCCCCAATTTCTGAAAAGATAGGCGCCACCACTGTACGGGAGGTGTGGCGCGAGTTCCAGAGATTCACAATCTCCAAATTATCAGACTCAGGCACCACTTCAGCATAGCCTCTGAGGTGTGCGAAGATCACTCCCATCGCGTAGGGCAAGAGCTTCAGCTATGAGCGGGTCTGTGACCCCAGGGTATGGTTTGCACCATGCCGCGAGAAGGGATGATGGAGATCTTGCTACTCCCCCTGCT
>NC_057795.1:620519321-620522723 GCF_018294505.1 Triticum aestivum
TACTTCTATCCGTATTTATTTTGATCCAGCCCGATTCTGGTGGGCGCCAACCATGGCCAGGAAGAATCAGAGCATGATCACGCGGCAAGTCGAGCACTGCTAGAGACTCCCGGGCCCTTCTCAAAGACTGGATAGGGTCAAGCTCAGCTTTGTCGTGTGTGATGTTGTTCCGTGAGGTCCAGATCGTCCACATAACAGACATTAGTTTCACTCTTTTCCACCTCTGAGAACATAGGATCACAAATAATGTCCTTTGACCAGGTTAGTGGGTGCAATTCTGGCCTTATTATGTCCAACCATTCTGGAGCTGCATTCCAAAACTGCCTGGCATGAGAACAATCCAGCAAGGCGTGCATCATGTCTTCGCCAGTATGAAGACATATTTTGCATGTGCTAACAGTAGCAATATGATGGTACTTGAGAGTTGCTTCCGCTGGGAGGATGACATGCAATACTCGCCACCAAAAGACTCTCACTCTGGGAATGACTTTGAGTTTCCACAACTGGGACCATAACTGCGTGTCTGTCATTGAGGATTCGGTAGTCGTCCCTTCCTCTAGAGCATGTTGCTCGTTGCGAGTCATTAGAGAATGATACGCTGATTTTATAGAGTAGCAACCCGATTTTTCAAAAGCCCACGCCAAAGAATCATCACCCCATCCCTGCCTCAGTGGAATGTTGAGGATAGCATCTGCATCCAGGGGATAAAGTTTTCCTGAACCACATCAGATTTCCATGACCAGTTACTTGTATCAATGAGGTCTGCCACGACATGCATCTGAGCATTTCCAATTCTGCAGACCGGCGACATGGAGATGGTGCCGGGGATCCACTTGTCATGCCAAATAGAAACCGTGGTGCCGTCTCCTATGCGTTTGAGGAGGCCAACCTGCAGGCATCCCTCCCAGCGATTATAGCTCGCCAAGTTGATGAGGCGCAGCGAGGAACTATGGCTTGCATAAAGTCGCCAGTAGGGTAGTATCTTCCTTTAAGAACTCGGGCATAGAGGGAGTTAGGGTTTGTCATCATACGCCAACCGTGTTCCCCGAGTAGAGCCGTGTTGAACATCTCAAGATCCCGAAAACCCATCCCTCCCTTCGCTTTCGACTTTGATAGAGAGTCCCATGCCTTCCAGTGCAAAGATCTGCGGTCGAGGGAGCTGCTCCACCAATACTTAGCTAGACAGGAAGCAAGGCTTTTACAAACCTTCTTGGTTAGCTTAAAACAGCTCATACTGAACATGGGAATGGCTTGAGCGACCGCTTTTATTCGTACCTCCCGTCCAGCACAAGAAATCAAACGTTCTGACCCTCCTTGGAGTTTGCTTCGAATCCTTTCCCCAATATGACAAAACGCGTCGTTAGTAATCCTACCCATATCGGTGGGCAGACCAAGGTAGCGCTCGCTGAAAGCTTCCATTGAAATGTTCAGTGTTTGTTTCAGCAACAGCTTATCCGGAGCTAGAGTGTTCGGACTAAAATACATGGAGCTCGTTTCCTTGTTAACCGCCTGGCCCGAGCCTTTTTCATAAATTCTCAGGATCTCATTTAGTCTATGAGCACTCTGCTCCTTTGCTTGCATGAAAATCAGGCTATCATCCACGAAGAGGAGGTGGTTGATCCATGGAGAACGGTAGCTGACTCGTATGCCTTTATCTGCCCCCCTCCACCGAAATGGTTCAGCAACGATGTAAGGCCTTCCACAAATAGCAAAAACAGGTACGGGGACATGGGACACCCCTGCCTCAAACCCCTTGATGGGGTAAAGAAAGGAAGAAGCTCGCCATTGACACGAATTGAAAATCTGACAGAAGAAACACACTTCATGACTAGACGAACAAAATCCACACCAAACCCAAGTTTGAGCATGATGGCTTGAAGATAGTGCCACTCGACACGGTCGTAGGCCTTCATCATGTCCAATTTGATAGCACAGACTGCATTTCCCCTTTTTTTCCTTCTTCGCATTGCAAACACACTCTCATGTGCAATAAGGACGTTGTCGGTTATCAGGCAGCCGGTGACGAAACACTCTGTTCAGCACCAACAATATCATCTAGGCACTCACGAACATGGTTAGCGATTGCCTTGGAGGCGATCTTATACAAAACTGGACAAAGCGATATAGGGCGATATTGGGTGATTTTTTGTGGGAAGTGTACCTTGGGTATTAGAGTAATAGAAGTATCATTCATCCCTGTTGGTAGTTCTCCCCCATTGAGGAAATCAAGCACAACTGGAACGATGTCATGTTTGAGAAAATTCCAGTGGCGCTGATAAAAACCCGTTGTGAAGCCATCAACCCCAGGGGCCTTCGACGGAGCCATCTGAAAGAGGGCCCTCCGTACCTCCTCCTCTGTATATGGTTTTTCAAGATCAACATTCATCAAGGGCGTCACTCGGGAAGATACAGCATCCAGAAGCTCTTGCATTTGGTTGAAACCTTGCGAGGTATAAAGTTGTTCATATAACACTACAAAAAAAAGACAGATCCGTGACATTTTGGACCGAACCAAAAAAATTTCTATCATACATATGACACTTCTATGACGATAATTGTGACAAAACCCGGTATCATCATAGATGTGGTGGGCTCCTACTTCTATGATAAAAAATCATGACAGAAAATGGGCTTTTTGTCCTGGGCGGGCCGGAGATGCAGCTGCATGACATTCTTTGGGCCGTCCATGACGGAAAAAACCATGGTAGAAGCGAGGGGGAGGAAAAATTCGGGGAGTTGCCGGTTACGGTGGGAGGTCGGGGGCCGAGCGATGTGTGTTTCTCTCGTACACGTACGCGCGTGTGTGTGAGGCATTGGCTCTAACTGAACCTGAGCGAGGCGTTGGGCTCTAACTGAACCCGAGCGATTGCACTGCAGGCTACGCGTTACTGAACCCGAGCGATCGATCAATGGCTGTTAACTGAACCCGATGGAGCAATTCCTTCGCTACTGCTGCTAACTGAAACCGATCGATTGGATGAACAGTGAGCGTTGCGGGGGGGGAGGGGTGGATGAACAGTGAGCGGTGGCGTTGCCTCTAGATGAACAGGACCCCGTGGTGTGGAGGGCTGGATGAACAGTAGATGGTGCAGGGGTGGCCGTGGAGGGGTGGTTGAACAGGACCCCGTGGTGTGGAGGGCTGGATGAACAGTAGACGGTGGAGGGGTGGTTGAACAGTAGCCGATGGAGTGGCGCGCAGTGGAGGCTGGATGAACAGGAGCCCGTGGAGGCTGGAGGAGGTCGACGGTAGCCCGTGGAGGCTGGAGGAGGTCGACGGTGGAGATGAACAGTATCCCGTGGAGTCCCGTTTTGCGTATGCCACACCCCTCCCGATCAACAGGACCCCCGTTTCAACCGTAGGAGGTTTGTTTCCTCCATTTTGTGGTACGCCACACCCCTCCC
>NC_057795.1:620523016-620660384 GCF_018294505.1 Triticum aestivum
TAGCGCTCCAACACAAGTCCGTTTCGTTCGTTTTGCGGTACGCCACACCCCTCCCGATCAACAGGACCCCCGTTTCGACCGTAGGAGGTCCGTTTCCTCCGTTTTGCGGTACGCCACACCCCTCTCGATCAACAGGACCCCGTTTCGAACGTAGGAGGTTCGTTTCCTCCGTTGTGCGGTACGCCAGGCCTCGTTTCCATCGCATGTTCCGTCCAAGCCCTCCCGATGAACACGACCACGCATTCCGTTTCGACCCAGCCGGTTGGCTCCCCATGAACACGACGACGACACTGTTTCTCCGTTCCGACCCAGCCATGTACGTATGTGCGAGTAGGCGTTCGAGACCCTGCCCGTGTGTACGTACGTGGCCGTATTTTCTTTCTTGCACCCTCGTCGTTGTACGTACGTGTACATGCTACGTGCGCGCCTCTACATCGACACGTGTGCGCCTCTACTACGACACGTGCGTGCCTCTACATCGACCAGTATGTAGTGTACGTACACTTTCGCGACCAGAATGACAACGCTACGTCGACCAGGTGGGTCCCGACTGTCAGGCACTTCCTTGCCTGCGAAGATGTAGCTGGTTGGTCCCACCAGTCAGGGGGGCGAATCGTTTTGGGTTTTTTTTGCCCGGGCGCACTTCCTTGCATGCGAAGATGTAGCTGGTGGGTCCCACCAGTCAGGGGGGAAACGTTTTTTTTCACGAAATACTGGTGGCCCGTCTGGTGGGTCCCTGCTGTCAGGTGGAGGAATAATTATTTTGCGCGTAATAAGGAGGCACTTCCTTGTGGCCGCCATGGACCCAACTATCAGCCTCTCCATGCACAGTACTCTTCCGATGGAAGTCGGTCGTTGACCACATTGACCACGCCGCGCCGAGAGCACCACGGCGGTGGACGACGGTGAGGCCTAGGAAGGGGACGACACGGAGTCGGGGAAGACGCGGCAGTGGATGCCCACGCAAAGAGGAGTACGAGGGTGAGGCTGCCGTCACCGCAGAATAACAGGGGGTGTGGGTGAGTAGAGGGATGGCCTGGCCAGCGGTGGGAGTAGTAGGGGGCGGTGAGGCCTCCGCGGCATCACAGCCGGCCATGGGAGGCAGGAGCACGCAGCACGACCGGCGCTGCTTTGGGCGGCTGGAGCACGAAGACCAGAGGTTGAAGAAGCACTACGGCTGTTGGATGGACATCGTACGGTCACCGAAGCTAGAGTCGTTCATATTGACTAAGTTGACAAAGCCCTCCATCTCCGTAAACTTAGTAGGCCCACAAGTCAGCCTCCCACCAAGGTGAGTCCCAGCTAGCAGGGGGAGTATTCATTTTTTTGTGCGTAATAAGGAGGCATTTCCGGTGGGTCCGAGCTGACAGCGGGGGGAATGTTTTTTCGCAAAATACAGAGACCCTTCCAGTGGGTCCCAGCTATCAGGTGGAGGAATCATTATTTTGCGTGTAATAAGGAGGCATTTTCCTGTGTGGGCCCCTACTGTCAGCCTCTTCTGATGGCTGTTGTTTGTTGAACATGTTGACCTCGCCGCGCCGAGAGCACAAACGTGGTGGACGAGGGCGGGGCCCAGGAAGAGAACCACCCGGAGCCGGCGAAGCCACCGCAGCGGATGCCCACGCTGAGGGGAGAACGAGCGCTGACTAGTCGGCTGCGGGGTGAGGCTGACGTCGCCGGAAAATAACAGGATGTGTGGGTGGTTAGAGGGATGGCCTGGCGGCAGCACAGCCAGCCACGGGATGAGGGAGCGGGCAGTCCCGCCGGCGCTGGTTTGGGCGGCTGGAGCAGGAAGATCAGAGACTGAAGAAGCACGGCGGCCGTTGGATGGACATCCAACAGTCACTCCTGTGTGTTGACTAAGTTGACAAAGCCTTGCGTACGTGTCAATTTTTTTTAGGACAGCGTCATCGTCAACCTAGTAGGCCCAGAAGTCAGCCTCCAAATCTGTGGAAAACAGCATACAGCCCATTAGCCATTATTTTCAATAATTTACAGCCCATTTGCTAATTCTTAAGGATATTTGAAGCCCATATTCTTTTTATTAGCATTACAGACCATATATTCTGGCACTGCTAAAAAATTCAGCGAAATTTTGCATATTTCGGTGGGGTCCGAACTCTTTTAATCACAAAATTTCGAGTCACGTTAAAAATAGTTTTCAAAAAGTTATATCAAAATAAAATTCAAAAAACAATTGTCCGCAAAAAAATGAATGAAATTTAGAATCTTAACTAGCAAGATGCCAGTTCGTTGCACGAAACATGAAGATGCATTTGTATGAGTAGTTTATCTTGTGGGTGAAAAAGATGATATTTTAATGTAATTGGCAGTTGGCTTTGGTTTTTATAAGAGTAGAGAGTAGAGAAATCCTGAAAAAATGACATTTTAATGCAATTGCCGGTTGGCTTTGGTTTAAAAATCTACAGCCCATTTCTTACAACTTATAGCCCATTTTCCGGGGAAGCCCATTTCTTATCCCTCCTCGTCTTGAAAGATTTGCAGCCCAGCAGGGCTGAGAAAAGCAAGTAGGCCTCGGTTTTGGTATTCTCCAAAAAAAAAGAACTGGGCTAGCCAGTTTCAGAAAGAAAAAGAATATCAACTGGGCTCGTCATGTGCTTAATAAAAGCGTAAGCGTGGGCTAGACGGGCCACAGCCCCCGCACAGCGCGCAGTTGAGCTCCATCTTTGAAACTGAAAAACAACTGGGCGAGCTGTTGGGTCCCTGGTGTTATCCGCTCGTTGTGTAATTTTCTCATTTATTGACTACATTGACAATGGCGTGGAACCTAGTTGTCAAACAATTAGGAGGAAGTTTTGTTTTGGCTTGTAATAACGAGGCACCTGCTTGCGAAATGCAATGACCCTGGTGGCTCCCTACTGCCAGCCTCTCCACGTACAGTCATCTCCCGATTCCTCTTGGTTGTTGACCATGTTGACAACACCAGACGGCGGCGAGCACAACGAGCTAACCAAGGCGGAGAACGACGGCAAGGCCTCGGACGGGAACGAACAGCAGCCATGGAAGATGCGGCAGTGTAGTGGCAGGTGGAGGGGAGTACGAGGGCAACAACATGCAAGTCAAGCATACAAATGGTACAAAAAGGCCAAGGATTAATTGTTCATCAAATTTTTAGACAAAACCCAGATTGAACATGACAGTAACATCTAACCCAACCACTCTTTTTTGCAGTCACAAACAAATGGATCGGTCTGATCCATAAAATCAACATCCTGTGCAAAAAAAATTATTTTAGGATGTCTACAACTTGTTGTAAATAGAAGCCGAGCACGTTTAGAAGCCCATTTGACCACCTGAAACTTCTTTTTTTGCTGTTCAACATGTTCGTCCGTGAGAAATCTCTTGCTATAAAAATTAAGCCTCATGGACAATAGTAACCTCGCATTTAACAGGAAGAATGTGACAAAGCTTCTGTTTGCCTGGTTGGATGCATATCGTCCCATCGCTATTGTCCTCAAATGAATGTCATGAGAACTAAGAAAATCCTTGTGCTTATTACGCCAACGATTGGTTATATGTTTTTCTCCATGTGGTTCTGCCTAAGTAGACATGAAGATTGAAAACAGTTAAGGTCTGAAAAAAGAGTATGTCAAAAGAACGATAGCTGAACAGTTAATTCTAGTACAATATTGTCAGGACCCCGATCCTAAGTCACACCGATCTAGCATGTAACACATCATATCACTTTGCGGCCTCACACACGGTATTCCCACGGGTGCCCCCTTACCTGGCCCGAGACCGTTTGCGCCTTTTGGCTCACGTATATGATGGTGCCGCTAGCATCCATATGACAAAGAACCCGGGCTGACATGGCTAGTCGTAAACCCAAAGTGGCACAAACTTACAGGGACAGGCATCCATGACCCAGCATCGAACGTGTCGGTCATCAGCGAGTGAATCCGGGCTGTAGCAACTGGGCTAGCAGGACTCCGGTAAACCGGGCTGTAGCAGGCTAACAGGACTCCGGTAGACACCGCGTGACATTTCCCCGAAGGGACAGACACAGGAACAAAGAAGGACACATGCCGGCCAGCCTAAGTGTCCCGGAGCAGTAGCAAGCTACCAAGGCTCAGTGGAAACACTAGGAGACATTTCCCGGTAAGAGAGGCTACCAAGGATAAACAACTAGATAGTCAGATCCCACACATATCAAGCATTTCAAATCATACACACAATATGCTCGATATGTGCAAATACAACATGGCATCACAACATAACTCTAAGACTCAAAGTATTTATTCAATAGACTCCGAGGAGCGAGATATTACAAACATGGGTCTCATGACCCAGCATTCAGAGCACACAAGTCAAACACAAGCGGAAGCTTAACATGTCTGAGTATAGACATCTACAAATGAAAAAGGCTGAGAAGCCTGACTGTCTACCAGATCCTGCCGAGGGCACAAGGTCATAGCTGAGGTAACAAGCTAAACGTCGAAGTCCACATGGAACTACTAGCGAGACTGAAGTCTCTCTGCAAAAACATAAATTAAGCAACGTGAGTACAAATGTACCCAGCAAGACTTACATCAGAACTAACTACATATGCATCAGTATCAACAAAGGGGATGGTGGGGTTTAACTGCAGCAAGCCAGCTTTGACTCAGTGGCTAACCTGAACTACGACTGCAAGTAACTCTTTTGAGGTGGCGCACACGAGTCCACATATTCACCATATCAATACACCACTATGGATCCGCTCCCGTCTCCCTACGAGAACGCCATCCATAGCACTCACGCTTATCTTGCATATTTTAGAGTATCCAGTTTCACTTGTCTATGAACTGTACAGGCAACCCAGAAGTCCTTTACCGCGGACACGGCTATTCGAATAGATCATATTAACCCTGCAGGGGTGTACTTCTTCACACACGCTCTCACCACTTACCGCCGTTTACACGACATGTACTCGGTAACCTTCAAGCGGAAGCCCAACGAGGGTGTCGGCCACGACCTGACTAACCACACAAGTCTCTCGTCCAGGTTTATCGCCTATTCGGGTTCCATCCGCAAGGAGATCCGACCGGGGTGTCGCTCACGGCCCCAAAGGATGTGTGCAGGGTTCCTAAGCCCACCTCGACGGGTGGATCTACGCTTGGTACACCATGCCACGGTGCCTAGTCTGTCCCAAGCCCACCTATACCGGGTGCCACTTGGTAGACTACTAACACTACCTACAAACACCAGAAACTAGTTGCAACTCTTGGACAGAGATCAAGTTGATTAATAAGTCGAGAGAGCTTGGAGTGCCCGGAGCCCAATGTGTGGTAGTAACTGTTCATGGATCACAAACACAGAACTCAGTTCCTGAGGACGGTTTCAATGAGACAACCCACCATGTACTCCTACATGGCCTCTCACCGCTACCTTTACCAAATCATGTTCACACACTTAGCTCACACACAATAGGACATGTTCACACACCTCTGATTCATCCCGATGAATTAGGGGATGAATCAGACCTGACTCAACTCTAAGCAGTAGCAGGCATGACAAACAAGCATGAATGAGTAGGCATAACAGGGCTCAAACAACTCCTACTCATGCTAGTGGGTTTCATCTATTTACTGTGGCAATGACAGGTCATGCAGAGGATAAAGGGGTTCATCTACCGCAGCAAGTAACAGATGAATCATTGTTGTCCTAATGCGGTAAAAGAGAGCAGGAGCGAGAGAGTGGGATTGTATCGGAATGAACAAGGGGGTTTTGCCTGCCTGGCACTTCTGAAGATAGTATAGTTCTTCATCGGTGTCATCGAACTCATCATCGGAACCACGTCTATCGAGAGGGGACAAACACCGACAAACAAGGAAGAACACAATCAATGCAATGCACAATATGATGCATGATCATGACATGGCAATATGCTGGTGTTTTGAGCTAATGCAACTAGCAACAAAATTAAATGAAGTTGGTTTGAATCAAAGATTCAAATTCAAACTCCATATGTGATTTCTTAAATGCCATTTAATTGAATTGTCCTAAACAATAGTCATAAGTTGTTCTAACATGCATGAAAATGGTACAGATGGATAGATTGGATTTTCTGATCATTTTTCATATATAAATTATTTCATTCTGAGTTACAGTTGATTTTATATGATTTTTAGAAGTTTATAACATTTTCTGGAATTTGCTGGCTATTTAGAATTAAACTAATTCCAGAAAGAGTTTACAGCGTCAGCATGACATCATGATGACATCAGCAGGTCAACTGACCCGGTCCAGGTCAAACCTGACCAGTGGGGTCCACACGTCAGTGACACAAGTAACTAGCAGGGTTAATTAATTCTAACTAATCAAATTAACAGCCACTGGGCCCGCTGTCAGTGTCAGCAGGGGTAATTAGTCCTAAACTAATCTAGTCAGGGGCAGGGCCCACGCGTGTTGACCCCAGGGAGGTCAAACCCCTGGTCAGCGGGGTCAAACCCGCTGGCGACTCGATGCCGGCAAGGTCAGACACGGCGGAGGGCCTCGGATTTGGTCCTCCGATGACCAAATCCCCGGTGGAGACGTGCTACGCGTAGCTGGGGAGCTGCCGCATCCAGTGGTGCAAGTGGTTGGACACAGGGACGCCGGAAACGACACCGGCGAGCTCGACAACGGCGGCCGGAGTTCGGACGGGGTTGGTTTTGACGCTACGGTGCACAGGAGGAGGAGCTGGTGGTGGCTACGGGCTCCTGGTGCTGCGCTGAGCACAACAGTGAGGTTGGCTTCGAGCCACTGTGGCTCTAGCCACGACGGCGCCATGGCCGGCGGCGGGGAGCTTTCGGGTGAGGTGGAAACGGCGGCTACGGAGGCCAAACAAGCACGGGAGCTAGGGGGAGAGGAAGAGGAGCTCACAGCAGGGTCGGAGAGGGGGTCAGCGAGCTCGGGGAGGCCTTGTGGACGACGAATCGACAACGATGATCTCCGCTGCCCGACGGTGAAGACGACGATGCTGGCGACGTTCCAGGGCTTCCGGGCTTGCCTCCGTTCGCTTGGAGCTCCAGGGTGATGTGGCGGAGTCGATGGATACGTCGGGGAGGCGACGAGGTGGCTCAGGACGCGGCAGCGGCGAGCGGCGGCGATGGTGCCGCTCGGGTGTGCGAGAGGGAGAGGCGAGAGGACGAACAGAGGGGGGGGGGCGAATGTGAAGGCTCTGGGGTCCGCATGGCGCACCTAGCGGCGTCCAGCAGCAAGCGGTAAGCATGAGGTGGCCGGCGCGTGCGCGCGCGCGTCGGGCACACGCCCTCCTACCTACTGGCAGGAGGTTGAAGATGGTGGCGGCTGCGGTGGGCTGGGCCGCACAGTGCTGGACCAGCACAGGAGCTGGGCCGGTGGGCTGCACAGGTAAGCGATTCTCTGTGTGTCTCTCTTGTTTCTGTTTTCTATTTTGTTTCTGTGTTTCAGTTTAGTAATAATGCTAAACCATTTCTTAAAATCCTGGAAATAATTATGGGTGCTTTCTGAATTATTCTAGTGACCCTTAACAATTTCCAACATTTTTGGAGCATCTAAAATATACATAGCATTTAAATAGCCCCAATTCAAGTATGTTTGGATTAATTCAAAGTCCAAATATATCCTGCAAAAATGTGAACCATTTTTTGTAGATGCTTCCACCTTGATCTAGAAATGATGAACAATTTTAAAGGGCATTTTGAAATCATTGAAAAATATTTTGGTTGAACCTATTTGAATTCCTTTTGATGCTAGGGTTTGAACATCCCCATTTCAAATTTCCATGAAAGTTAAACATGATGCAAGCAAGATGCAAACACTAGGCATCACCAGAAGCTAGGGATGTGACAACTCGCGCCCACTAAACAAGAATCTCGTCCTGAGATTCAAGCGTAGGGTAGGATTAAGGGGGAACGCAAACTAACATAATCTTCACAATCCAGGAGGCACTTCATCAGAACGTTGAATCGATCACCATCTTTGACTCGATGTCTTCCTCTGAGAATTCCAACTAACATGACAAGAAGAGGAAAGGAAAACTCTAGAAGAATCAATCTTATCAAAGACCGAACAACTCAGGATCAGCTCATGGGGTGAGATATAAACATCTCTTGAGCTGAGACACGAGACACACATTCAGAGGGATGGGGTGTAACAGATGATGAAGGTTCACTAGGTAGGCAACAAATCCACGCTTGATCATGACGTAGCGGGAAGTTAACTGTCATGATTCCCCAACGGGGCACCTTAGGAAAAGTGACTCGTAGAATCATCCCTTAAGTGGCAAAAAGAATTACCTTTGATTCAGAGATCATTGAAACTCTTTATACCAGCCTAAGGCAATTCTCGAGCGATCGTTTGGAGGGGTTTGGTAGAATGGCATACTCGGACTAGTATGTATGATGTGGATTACCTTGTTAAAGACAACGTAATGGATGAATTTGCTTACCACCGGAAATGGAAGGGACCCATGGTAGAATGGCACATTGGCGGTGTAAGCTGGGAACAAAATGCAAATGCTGGGAATGATTCTGGTAACTGGGGAAGAACCCAACAGTAGAGAGTGAATCCACTATTTGAAAGGGTCATGGCATTACTGAGGAAACTGAGAGCACTATGCAATTAATGCCGACGATAAAACCTAGCATTTGCGTGTGCTCTCAAGAACTTGAGCATTTTCATATTCATCAAGGTTTTACCAATATCTGTGTCAAGGATCCTGGCAACACAACTTACTACCATGATGAATGGTGATGGAGGATGTAGATGCAAAGGAAGATAACACCTTCTCAAATTTCACCTAGCGAGGCCAAGGGATCAAAATCCGGATGATTGACTGAGAGACATTTAGCACTCCTCTTCTAATGTTCTCCTTGATGTGCTAGCACAACCCATTTATAGATATGGTTTGATAACTAGAACATCAAGTAAAAGGTCGGACTTCGGGAGCACAAGAATCCATAAGGAGTAACTTATTGGAGTAAAACCCTATGAAATCCTTATGGGGAGGTGGCCAACTTCCTCAATCAAGATACTACAACAAGAGGTCTTCCGGCTGGGTGTGTTGGCCACGACATCCACTTTACCGGGTTACAGAGAGACCATTATTATAGTTCTTGGGAAACGTTCCAACCATCATATCTGCCTGAGATTCAGATCTTGTTGGTGTCAGAATAATCCGGACTTATCGAGTCTAGGAAGAAAAATGAAAGTTTGCAACACAAATCGACGAGATGACGTTGCGAGATTCTCGGGAAATGAACTACGATAGTAAGCTCCAAAACATGAGCTGGTTCTGCTACCATGTGTGAACACGCTGTCCCAGACAAGCATGACCACATAGTAGTCTTATACTAAAAACACTACCGAGTTCAAGTGGGGAATCCTCATCGAGGGTTTCGAAGTCTTTACGCAAGTCCATGGATTAGATCCCAAGCATAGACTTCTCCTCCTTGAACAAGTCAATCAGTGGCTTGGTGTGCTAAGAACACATATAGAATGGAGGCGTCCAACCTACCAAACCATAGAATACTTCGCACATGTGCATGACCAACTTGGGGACGATTCCAGAGGAAGCAAAAACAATCTTTCTTGGATCCACGGCGGCAACTTACATCAAGTGCACGTGAATTGGAGAAAGTTGCTCCTTTCATCCAAGCCTATGCTTCATGAACAGAACATGAAGATAATGCTTATAGAAGTTTCCAATACTAGTTTAATGTCCAACAAAATCATGAAGAAGATAAGGATGTTGTCGATGGGCTCAACAACAATTCATCCAGGTTTCCATATAAATGGAATTCCACAATTATGTGAAGACGGTGATAGCATTGGTCAGACCAAAAGATATAATGGAGTATGCTCGAGGAAAAACCACGAGTAAGACAACATTACGAACATCGTTGGTTCTGATTTGATTTGAGATTAGCCTACACTCAAATCAAAGATTGGATAAGATGATAGGTCCATCAACTAATCACAGGGACCAATCAATGAAGATATCATCTTTCTTCAACACACATACAAGACATCTCTTAAAATGAACTAAGTGGATTAAGCTTTTATCCTTCAACTCTCCAAGTTGTTGTTCAGCTTAACCAGCCAGCTCAGAGGTATCCAACACAGATTCTTGGAGAAAGGGTGGTTTCGAAAACCAACTTGATCACGAGCTCAACATAGCGGTCAGGTGACGACCTGGTGATACTTCCGAGAAGATATTCAGAAAATCACGAACCACCGATAAGTTACTAAGCTCGAGAACAATCTTTCTTTTCAGGGCAAGACGATATAATCAAAAGAGCAAGGGATTGGCACAATCCTAACTCATTGATCGAAGAGTGCACCGGAAATAAGAACTAGGTAGCACAATTAGTCTTAGAATGACGATTCGAGATCCAACACGCTAAGAATGAAATTATTGTCCATTAACTGCCAAGCAACGGGGTTGCTAGCAGTATTGATTTCACACATCATAGTTCACATGTCGGCATTCCGGTTGCAACAACACGGGAGCCGAGAAATGACTAATGAGGGCGAGAAGTATCACTGTATCAAGAGTTCATAGGAGGGTGTGCAATTCCCATGATATTCTTGATATAAAGATGGTAACACCCCAAGGTGGAACAGAACAAAAACTGGATTAGTATTTTGGTCTGCGGAGTACAACTGCTTTGACCCAATCCTGGATATGGATGAGGTACTGGAGTTTGTTTCTCCTAGTCATTATGGAATAGAATGGCTTGACGGACCACAAGAGTAATCGGCAACGATGAACGAATGCACGCATACTCTTGACTATCAATTGATAGATGAAGGTCAAAAGACAACTAAAGAGGGACAACTCAAAGGAACATATGAATTTCTGAGTTGTGGATGCATGGACTAGTATGTCGAACGAGTTCAACATATTTCTTCCGGATAATCCATGTAAAAGGTTGAGCTGGCAGAGTCACAATATAGAATGAAGAACTCATCGAGAGCACTCCCGTTGTGATCTTTTGATCCAACAAACTTCTACCATAAGTGGTTCATAGTATTTGGAAGAAGGAAATACCACGGACCTCGAGGACTAATGCAAAGGTTACTAATAACCTAAAGGAACGAGCAAACACTATCAACACGAGGTAAGTAGGGCGAATCTCGGGTCCAAAACCCAAGGAGTAGAATACCTACTACTAAGTGGCATCACGGGATGCTTTCGAGAATAAAGGCCAGAATCATCACATTGGGAACACAAAACATGGCTAGATTACTAGATGATCCCCTAAGACATCTAGGGTCATGATAATAGCTCCAACACATATGTCGAGGCAATCGAGTACCTCAATAGACCGATTAGTGTGCTTGAACTGGCCCAAAGGGACATCGGGAACGGAAAGAAGGGATTTGCAAATGCATCAAACTATTTAGAAACCTGGGATGACTCGGACAACATAACGGCTGTAAATGCTCAGAAAAAGATTTGAGACATTCACAAGGTTTGGCATAGTCACTTAACAACATCATATCAAGGTTCTGGTTTAGCTGACAACATACTAAAAGTAGTAGAAATTGAACTGAGGCCCGAAACCAACAATCCTAAGATTCTACGGATTAGTAACACGTGAACCTAATAGGGAGATGAGAAAGCCTAGTTCTTAACCCCATAGGAAAGATAGTATGACTCGGATCAGAAGGGCATAAGGTAAAGGAGTAAAAAGAGCCTTACATTCCATCCCACAATCAATTCCCTTATATAACTAAAGAATTTCTAGACTCAACTTCGACCAGTTTGGCTTGGTAATCCTACATGTAGTCAAGCTCTGATACCAAAGCTGTCAGGACCCCGATCCTAAGTCACACCGATCTAGCATGTAACACATCATATCACTTTGCGACCTCACGCACGGTATTCCCATGGGTGCCCCCTTACCTGGCCCGAGACCGTTTGCGCCTTTTGGCTCACGTATATGATGGTGCCGCTAGCATCCATATGACAAAGAACCCGGGCTGACATGGCTAGTCGTAAACCCAAAGTGGCACAAACTTACAGGGACAGGCATCCATGACCCAGCATCGAACGTGTCGGTCATCAGCGAGTGAATCCGGGCTGTAGCAACTGGGCTAGCAGGACTCCGGTAAACCGGGCTGTAGCAGGCTAACAGGACTCCGGTAGACACCGCGTGACATTTCCCCGAAGGGACAGACACAGGAACGAAGAAGGACACATGCCGGCCAGCCTAAGTGTTTCGGAGTAGTAGCAAGCTACCAAGGCTCAGTGGAAACACTAGGAGACATTTCCCGGTAAGAGAAGCTACCAAGGATAAACAACTAGATAGTCAGATCCCACACATATCAAGCATTTCAAATCATACACACAATATGCTCGATATGTGCAAATACAACATGGCATCACAACATAACTCTACGACTCAAAGTACTTATTCAATAGACTCCGAGGAGCGAGATATTACAAACATGGGTCTCATGACCCAGCATTCAGAGCACAGAAGTCAAACACAAGCGGAAGCTTAACATGTCTGAGTACAGACATCTACAAATGAAAAAGGCTGAGAAGCCTGACTATCTACCAGATCCTGCTGAGGGCACAAGGTCGTAGCTGAGGTAACAAGCTAAATGTCGGAGTCCACATGGAACTACTAGCGAGACTGAAGTCTCTCTACAAAAACATAAATTAAGCAACGTGAGTACAAATGTACCCAGCAATACTTACATCAGAACTAACTACATATGCATCAGTATCAACAAAGGGGATGGTGGGGTTTAACTGCAGCAAGCCAGCTTTGACTCAGTGGCTAACCTGAACTACGACTGCAAGTAACTCTTTTGAGGTGGCGCACACGAGTCCACATATTCACCATATCAATACACCACTATGGATCCGCTCCCGTCTCCCTACGAGAACGCCATCCATAGCACTCACGCTTATCTTGCGTATTTTAGAGTATCCACTTTTACTTGTCTATGAACTGTACAGGCAACCCAGATGTCCTTTACTGCGGACACGGCTATTCGAATAGATCATATTAACCCTGCAGGGGTGTACTTCTTCACACACGCTCTCACCACTTACCGCCGTTTACACGACATGTACTCGGCAACCTTCAAGCGGAAGCCCAGCGAGGGTGTCGGCCACGACCTGACTAACCACACAAGTCTCTCGTCCAGGTTTATCGCCTATTCAGGTTCCATCCGCAAGGAGATCCGGCCGGGGTGTCGCTCACCGCCCCAAAGGATGTGTGCAGGGTTCCCAAGCCCACCTCGACGGGTGGATCTACGCTTGGTACACCGTGCCACGGTGCCTAGTCTGTCCCAAGCCCACCTGTACCGGGTGCCACCTGGTAGACTACTAACACTACCTACAAACACCAGAAACTAGTTACAACTCCTGGACAGAGATCAAGTTGATTAATAAGTCGAGAGAGCTTGCAGTGCCCGGAGCCCAATGTGTGGTAGTAACTGTTCATGGATCACAAACACAGAACTCAGTTCCTAAGGACGATTTCAATGAGACAACCCACCATGTACTCCTACATGGCCTCTCACCGCTACCTTTACCAAATCGTGTTCACACACTTAGCTCACACACAATAGGACATGTTCACACACCTCTCATTCATCCCGATGAATCAGGGGATGAATCAGACCTGACTCAACTCTAAGCAGTAGCAGGCATGACAAACAAGCATGAATGAGTAGGCACAACAGGGCTCAAACAACTCCTACTCATGCTAGTGGGTTTCATCTATTTACTATGGCAATGACAGGTCATGCAGAGGATAAAGGGGTTCAGCTACCGCAGCAAGTAACAAATGAATCATTGTTGTCCTAATGCAGTAAAAGAGAGCAGGAGCGAGAGAGTGGGATTGTATCGGAATGAACAAGGGGGTTTTGCTTGCCTGGCACTTCTGAAGATAGTATAGTTCTTTATCGGTGTCATCGAACTCATCGTCGGAACCACGTCTATCGAGAGGGGACAAACATCGACAAACAAGGAAGAACACAATCAATGCAATGCACAATATTATGCATTATCATGACATGGCAATATGCTGGTGTTTTGAGCTAATGCAACTAGCAACAAAATTAAATGAAGTCGGTTTGAATCAAAGATTCAAATTGAAACTCCATATGTGATTTCTTAAATGCCATTTAATTGAATTGTCCTAAACAGTAGTCATAAGTTTTTCTAACATGCATGAAAATGGTACAGATGGATAGATTGGATTTTTCTGATCATTTTTCATATATAAATTATTTCATTCTAAGTTACGGTTGATTTTATATGATTTTTAGAAGTTTATAACATTTTTTGGAATTTCTTGGCTATTTAGAATTAAACTAATTCCAGAAAGAGTTTACAGCATCAGCATGACATCATGATGATGTCAACAGGTCAACTGACCCGGTCCAGGTCAAACCTGACCAGTGGGGTCCACACGTTAGTGACACAAGTAACTAACAGGGTTAATTAATTCTAACTAATCAAATTAACAGCCACTGGGCCCACTGTCAGTGTTAGCAGGGGTAATTAGTCCTAAACTAATCTAGTCAGCGGTGGGGCCCACGCGTGTTGACCCCAGGGAGGTCAAACCCCTGGTCAGCGGGGTCAAACCCGCCGGCGACTCGACGCCGGCGAGGTCAGACGCGGCGGAGGGCCTCGGATTTGGTCCTCCGGTGACCAAATCCCCGGTGGAGACGTGCTACGCGTAGCTTGGGAGCTGCCGCATCCAGTGGTGCAAGTGGTTGGACACGGGGACGCCGGAAACGACACCGGCGAGCTCGACAGCGGCGGCCGGAGTTCGGACGGGGTTGGTTTCGACGCTACGGTGCACGGGAGGAGGAGCTGGTGGTGGCTACGGGCTCCTGGTGCTGTGCTGAGCACAACAATGAGGTTGGCTTCGAGCCAATGTGGCTCTAGCCACGACGGCGCCATGGCCGGCGGTGGGGAGCTTTCGGGTGAGGTGGAAACGGCGGCTACGGAGGCCAAACGAGCACGGGAGCTAGGGGGAGAGGAAGAGGAGCTCACAGCGGGGTCGGAGAGGGGGTCAGCAAGCTCGTGGAGGCCCTATGGACGACGAATCAGCGGCGACGATCTCCGGTGCCCGACGGTGAAGATGACGATGCTGGCGACGTTCCAGGGCTTCCGAGCTTGCCTCCGTTGGATTGGAGCTCCTGGGCAATGTGGCGGAGCCGATGGATACGTCGGGGAGGCGAGGAGGTGGCTCAGGACGCGACAGCGGTGAGCGCCGGCGACGGTGCCGCTCGGGTGTGCGAGAGGGAGAGGCGAGAGGACGAACAAAGGGGGGGCGAATGTGAAGGCTCTGGGGTCCGCGTGGCACACCTAGCGGCGTCCAGCAGCAAGCGGTAAGCATGAGGTGGCCGGCGCGTGCGCGGGCGCGTCGGGCACACGCCCTCCTGCCTACTGGCAGGAGGTTGAAGACGGTGGCGGCTGTGGTGGGTTGGGCCGCACACTGCTGGACCAGCACAGGAGCTGGGCTGGCTCTCGTGGGCTGCACAAGTAAGCGCTTCTCTCTCTGTCTCTCTTGTTTCTGTTTTCTATTTTGTTTCTCTGTTTTGGTTTAGTAATAATGCTAAACCATTTCTTAAAATCTTGGAAATAATTATGGGTGCTTTCTGAATTATTCCAGTGACCCTAACAATTTCCAACATTTTTGGAGCATCTAAAATATACATAGCATTTAAATAGCCCCAATTCAAATATGTTTGGATTAATTCAAAGTCCAAATATGTCCTGCAAAAATGTGAACCATTTTTGGTAGATGCTTCCACCTTGATCCAGAAATGATGAACAATTTTAAAGGGCATTTTGAAATCATTGAAAAATATTTTGGTTGAACCTATTTGAATTCCTTTTGATGCTAGGGTCTGAACATCCCCATTTCAAATTTCCATCAAAGTTAAACATGTTGCAAGCAAGATGCAAACACTAGGCATCACCAGAAGCTAGGGATGTGACAAATATATACGGGCTTTCAATGTGGATGAAATCATCACCTCTATGTATAAATTCTCCAGAGATCGAAAGCATCGCAACAAGCCAATAATTATGTCCAGATCAAAACTATACATTCTGATATATATGATCTTGACAGAAACCAGCAGCATTGATAGGCTATCAATGGACGAACTCTTCATTGAGCATATAACATAATATTAGTACCCAAAGTGTACTCCAAGATGATATAAAACTTATGCGCACAAATGAAAAATGCAGCATATGATTACAAATGTGTAGATGATAATATACGGTACCTGAAAAGGCGAGGAGCCAAACACCAACTCCGTGTGATTATTAAACGGATCATGAATTACACCTAAGGTCTCCAGTTTGGGCGCAGAGACGACAGTTATTTCTGAAGGTGTATAACAATTATCAAGGAGCAACCTTTCAAGTGAAGGGGCATCTTCGATGATGAGTTGCTGTCCTTCAAAACAAATTCCAATGCTTTTAAGGTGAGGCGACTTTATTTGGAGACAATTGATACTGATTTCTATTCCCAAAACAATCAGCAAGCGCTCCAGGGCAGGGCAACTGGAGTGGATGATGTTGTGCAGTGAGGCCTCTGACAGATAAACCACCACAAGCGAAAGTTTTTTTAGCAGTGGGAGTCGAAGCATTTGTACCAGATTGTCTGGTAGATGGCACCGGGCGAAGGTGGCGGTGTGGAGAGAGGAGGAAAACCGCGAGATGGACAACGGTGGTGTGGGCACGAATTCTTGTTATGTTCGTGGTATGAAACTTTCGTGGTAATGGTAGAACTCAAACTGCTGGAGTTTTCCGAATTCAGGGGATGTCAGCCAAGCGTCCACCTTGCCGGGTATGGACAGCAGGTAGCTTGTCGGGATGCAAAGGCATTGAACGGGGCCTTGCTGGTGAGAAGAGACGATGGCTCTAATGAGATCAAATTCAGGAAGGACAGATATCTGACAATAGTCGAGATTGAGGGGCGCGGTGCGCCATAGAGGGCGCCACCGAGTTGAGAGGACTTGTGTGTGGCAACAATCCTTGGTGGGGAGAAGCAAGATGATCTCCTCAAGGATGACGTCCAGGAGATCGCTGATGCGGTCCACCGGAGATTCTACCGGTTCCACAGATCCGGGTGGGTGGGGGGGGGGGGGGCTCGCCGCTTCTCCCCGCGCTACCGGTTGCGGGATCTACAGCTGGCGTCGCCGCTGGCGGGAGCCTCATCTTCTTGGCGCTGGGGCCAGCCGACTCCATTTTCCTTGTGGGCGTCGCGCCGAGCTCACGGGTTTGAGTAGAGTAGCTAGAGACGAGCCTAGTGTCAGTGCGAGTGGGGAAGAAGGAGGGCTGGGGATTTCTGTAGGAGTGGAAGAAGAGGAGCAGGCGTTTTCTGTACGAGTGAGGAAGAAGGTGAGTGGGGTTTTCTGGACGAGTGAGGAAGATTGGGGAGCGGGGGGAATTGGGTGGGGAGACGGAAGCGGGAGAGCGAGCTGTTCGTGTTTATATGGCCCGCTGCACTAACTACTCGCTTTTTCCCAAGAACCGCTCTCTTCTTTTGCGTTACTGCATGACTGGCCATGCATGCAGGATGCATGTGCCCGCCGGCCACTGCATGCGCCTGGTTTGTTACTAGGCCTATTTAATAGGGTGGTTATGGAGTAAATTAAGGAGATTTATTTTCTCTGTGTGCATCCACCAAATTAGAGGATGCGGTACTGGATGCAGACACTCACATTAAACTAACATTCAGAAGAACAAAAGTTCAGCATGTCTATGCATCTCAATGATTCACCATACTATAACCAATATACAAAACTGTGAGAAGGTGTGGAAATAAATAAAATCGGTCGATGCTTCTCTGAGCAAAGGGCCTCCCTGCGCACGCATTAATTTCCTGGGCATGCTTGTTTCTTCTCAATGTTGCGAGCACTTTGAGCATGTTGGCAACTCCACAACTAGCTAGCTGCCTCATCTTGCAATTGATGCTGACACATTTGCAGCAAACACATGAGGCAATAGAGATGACTCAACTTGGGTCCATATTGTGCAGTTCCCCTGATATCATATTCATTGTCCTGAATCTGAAAAGATAGGAAAACAGTAGCTATACTTAAACGGTGTTGCAAAACAGTAGCACATATCAATAGCTCGGCATGACAAAACACGATCATCTGGACGAAGGGGATACTGACCTGCCTGAGGAAGATTACATATAATTTCATAAGTCCTTGGTTGATTTCCACCTTCGGCTGCACTGCTTGTTTGCTCCTCCACACATGACAGGATCGTTCCGCACTGCATTCAGCAAGTCAACGTACGAATAAGCTAATTTCATCTTGCGGCGGTGATTGTACCTAGTTACGAATGTAGGAATACCTGGAGCACCATGAGGTTAGCTGACAGCAGGTAGATGCAGCCATATAAATTTTGTGCGGTGCTACCAAAATTGAGGTTTGTATCCCTTCCCGTTATGAGAATTCTTCTTGAAGTTGGTAGAATGTGACGGCTTGTTCTTTGCATCAAACTTGCCTTTCCCCTAAGATTTGTTCTTGTTGTTTTGGGGCTGGTTGGGCTGGAAGTTCTTCTCGTGTACCATGTGGGCACTAGAAGCTCCCTCGGCGACCCGAGCACGTGTGTCTTTTGCTCTCGCCTTCTCCTCAAAATCAAGAGTGCTAATGAGATCCAAAACAGAAAACTCATGTCTCTTGTTTTTCAGAGAAGTAGCAAAATCGTTCCACGAAGGTGGAAGCTTGGCAATGATGGTCCTAGCAACAAATTTGTCCGGCAACACACACTTAAAGTGCTCAAGTTCCTTAGAGAGTGACTGTATCTCATGAGTCTGCTGAACAACAGAGCGCTCATCAGTCATCTTGTAGTCACAGAATTGCTCCATGACGTACAACTCGTTGCCAGCGCCCGAGGGCCCAAACGTGGCCTCGAGCGCAGCCCACATGTCTTTGCCGCTGTCAAACAACATATACGAATCCACAATGGAATCGTCAAGAACACTCAGCAGGGCGGCTTTGAAGAGGGTATCCATGTTCTGAAAAGCTTCCTGCTGTGTAGGATTAAGATCGCCCTCAGGCTTACCCTTAGTGGCGTCATAGCAGTACATGATCTGAAACCAATATACTGCTCTTGTGCGCCACCTTTTATATTGCACCCCCTTAAAAGTAGGCGGCTTCAAAAGCGCAGCAAAACCACTCAGAGTAAATTGCCTGTGATCAGGTTTTTGGATTGGATTGTTGAATATATGAGCAATTTAGTATGAGATTTAATCCGAATCAGCAGTAAATAGATCATGACGACAATTGCAAACATCAAAGTAATGATGCAGACTAAACCAGGAGGACAGAATCACATACTGTACAGCGGGAGCAGAACCGATGTGGTTGATGTTGTCACTCATGTCGTTGATGAAGAGGTTACCGAGGTCGGGGAAGAAGGCTGTCGTTGAGGAAGTCGTCGCTGGCAGCAGTCACAGGAGTGTGCTCCCCAAAAACCTGATCGCCCCTCTCCCGTACAGGATCATGAAAGGCGGGGTTCGGAGGACTGATGTCCCTTCTCGTGGTGCACGCCAGAAGGAGGGCTGGAGAAGAATTGCGTGGCGGCGCTAAGATCTGGAATGGTGCGAAACCATATGATACAGCGGCGGCTAGGGTAGAGCATGTCAGGTTGGAGTATAATAGTAGGCCTTTGGTCCCCAAACCCCACGTCCAAGTCAATAATAGCTCAAAAAAAAGTCAATAATAGCCCCACCAAGGTTTGTCTAAAAAAACGGAGTAATTAAGGCGTCCGTTAGTCCCTTTAGTATAAATACAATATCATTAATAATGGCCCCACCTTTTGTCTCACAAAGTAGAGTATGTTGGAGTACAACTGACTACACGTTTACAATCCGCTTCTCTTCTCTCTCCTTCAACTAATCACAAATACTATATTTAAATCCTTATAGCCTGCTTATGTCATCTAATTATAGTACTTGCTCTAAAAGTTACTATCCACTGTGTAGTCTGAAATGCCGGGCATGCAGCGGGCGGTGCCCTTGGTCAGCGTGCCGTTTCAACGGCAGAAGCAATGAGAGGTCGCGTCGCCCTGACTTGCCATCAATATGGAGCGGCGGGCTCAGCTGGCATCGGGCGGGAAGCGCGCGCGGGAGGGGGGAGGGGTTTTTGTTGGGCCAAGAAGGTGAGAAGCCAACTTGGGATCGGTCCGGACGGGGAAATATCATGTGCTCCCATACTCTGCATATGACACTAGTCTATGTTACTACTCCCTCCTTTCCGGTTTATAGAGATGTTTAGAGTAACATAGTAATATGTTACAGTACAAGTTACTCCCCACTATGACCAGCCTTGGCCTCTCCCAGTGATCCAGCATGTATAGACAATGCTGCTAAGCATGCCACATAGGCATAAAATATGATGTGGCACCAATAAACTAAGCACCTATGCATTGAACACTTGAGTTACTATGCCATTTAATGCACTTAGCACCTCATCTAAAGAGCATTAATAGTATAGCCAGCTGCTGGCTATAAGCCTACAACCCATCTTATAGTCAACATGTACAAAGTGCCTAGGAGCACGTGCTAGAGCTGGCTCTTCACGAAGAGCCCACTTACCTTCTCTCTCCTCTTCTCTTTCCTCCAACTAAGCAAAAATATACTACTATTTATTCCTTATAGTCCGCTGACTCAGCTCTATTGTACTTGCTCTAAGCACATCTAAGGACTTGCTAGCACCCCCTTGACCGTGGACCTTGACGGTGTACGTCACCTTGTGTCTCATAATTTTCCTCGTCATCATCTGAGTCCTAGAAGATCTCACCCACATCATCATTAGCATGCGGCCGCCTTGATAGACAACATGCGCAGAAGGAGTAGAGGCGACTAGGGACGCACCACCACCATGTCGTGGGCACTCCATATGTGCTCATGTGCGTGCAGCGTGTGTGTTTTTCCATCGGTGCTAGCTCTAAGGCCGAGGCTGCGGTCGTCTTCGTCTCCGACTAGTAGTTGAGCAAGACGGCAAAGAGGTGCTGCAAGAGATGCGTATGCGCCGTTGCGTGCGAGCTTCGCCGTAGCACGACGAACCGGACGTCGCCTCGGATGGCGCACGCCTCCATGCAGCCGAGTGTGTGCGCATGCATGTGTTATTCACGTGCATTCTGCGGCCGAGCGTGTGTGCATGCACGTCTTGTGTATGTGTGTTGTGTGCTCCATGCTGTGCGCGTATGTGCATGAGTTGGATCGGATGGAGTTAGTGCGTTGGCTTGTGTACATATTTTAGAGTGTAGATTCACTCATTTTGTTTCGTATGTAGTCCCTTATTGAAATATGTAAAAGACTTATACTTGGTAACGGAGGGAGTATAAAACATCTTCAACTTAGCATCCTGATGTACCGTTTCTAGTGGTTAGAGAAAAGTTCATGTTCTTTTAGTTGTTTATAGGTGGGCAGGCGGCAAAAAACAGGGGAAAACGTGCAAGGTTCCTTGCAGACGCTCCACCGCGAGGTTCCTTGCTCCTCCTCGGTCGTCGGGAATCTATGCTCTTCAACTCTTTTCTTTTACATGAGCTTTGTTCATCCTTTTCCCAACACGCGAGACATCTAGCATCAAGGTGCACGTGTCATGCAAGAAAATGGAGATAATCAGATAAGCAGTGTGTAAGTGAGTCGTGCGGGGGGGGGGGGGAAGCGGGGGGAAACCCTTTTCCGTAAGTGAGTCGTGCACTTCGATGGCACCTACGCAATATTTTTTCTCCTCGATGGCACGTGAATAGTGCACGTACTCAACGACGGAGCACGGGATGGTAGCAATGACATGGTCAGCCCTTTTTTGGAGAGAGTACGTACTACTAGTAAATAACTTTGATGTGTCCCGTCAACTCGCAGAACGACGAGAAGCTTGATTACGCCTTCTCCCTCGCCAACGCGTGCGCGGTGGCTCGCAGCACGAGGAGAAACTTTTGCTTACAAGCGGTGGACGTGCAACAGTTCATTTGGTGTCAGATTGCCAGAAGCACTACTGTAGAACCATCGACTTCCGGAAGAGGCGAAGAGCCAAGCGCAAGGTCACCTACTAACCTTAGGCTAGGCGTAGTGGGAGTAACATAAGTAGAGGTACCTCCTTTTTTTATTCTAGAAACAACCACACGCGAATATCAAGGTGCTGGTTACGTAGAACAAATTTCCTGCAGTCCGTGCTCAGCCCTCCTCTATCTCTCTTCTCAGCCAGCCAGCGGACGCGCGGAGCCCATCGTCTGTTTGCTCACATGCGGCCCCACATGTCAGTGAAAACGCAAGAGGACCCACTGAACCTGCACATCTTTCACCTCGACGTGCTGGTGATGAAAAACAAATCCAAGAAAGATCTTCGGTGGCCGCTTTTGGAGTTACTCAAGAGTAGTAAGATTCTATTTACAGTTTAACCCAAGATGCACATCTCGTGGCTTCAACTACCACTCTATTTTCTTTCATGACACGACCTGGATGCTGGATGTCCCACGTGTCGGCAAAAGGAGGAAGAACCCGACCAAATCTTCGGTTGTGCTCTCGGATTAGACTAGTTGTGCTAACTTAAAAATTTATTGTGTACTCCCTCCGTTCCAAAATACTTGACTTCCATTTGTCCAAAAATGGATGTACCTATATACTAAAACATGTCTAGATACATATATATTTTGACAAATAGAAGGCATGTATTGTGCAACGGAGGGAGTAGAATGGATGCAAGTTTTTGTATTGGGAAGAAGAGTACATCCATATATTGATAGAGCGCAATTTAGTAGATGTTCTATCACTTTTAGCTAGCACAGAGGCTATAGATGAGATTAGTGCACTTGTTGATACTCCTACTTGGTTGTGATACTCCTACTTGGTATGCGTGTTGCTGCTTAGACGCAGAGAAAAACGGACCGGAGGGAGTACTAGAATAGAGGCTAGACATGAGACTAGATGCGAGGAAGCAACGTCTACTTCTTTACACTCGAAGAAGAAAGAAGCACGCAAGATCGAGCCTCCGCAGATCAACAATGAATGCATCGAGAAGGCACTAATCCAACTTACAGGAGTAGTAAAATGTATTCTTGTGGTTCTTGTTTTCTTTGGTCTTGCTTTTCTAGTCAAAATTATCGTTGGAGTTCGTGCAAAACGGAGGTCCGTTTGGGGTCGTGCGTTGCAGTTGGCCTTACAAGTGGGACCGCAGTTAAGGAAACCGACTATCGGCAAACCCCCACCTCGCCCGCCGCGCGATGGCTGAGTTAGAGAAACGATGAGGTTGAAGAGATTGCTCTAGCACGGACTCCAAGAAATATGGTGTCAGATGGAAGTCGTGCTGGTGGCGTGTGCCGTACTCCTGGACGTGAATGCTTGTTCTGGCCCATGCCACCCTACTACTCCTACTACTTACTATATAGTACTACTAGTATCGAGGATTCGAGGTGCTGGTTACGTAGTAGAGTACAATATGGCTACAGTAAAAACACCCGCACAACGCGCGAAGCATGTGAAGCTAGTACAAATAGTGTACTACTATTGTTGATTGGCCTCATCCGATAACCTGTTGCAATGCACGTACAATTATGTATTCGGAAAATATTTTTTTGCCTCGTCGCACCACTCACTCACAGAAGCGACTCGAAAGCCATTCATAAATTTAGTAAGTTTATCACAGGCATATCATTTTATTACATACAACAGGTCATCAACCCACATCGACAACGAGGATACATTATAAATACTAAAGTTTTCACCACACAACAAATAACAAGCAATGAAATGAACTTCAACTCAACCATTCCTCGGCGTTGGAAACGCTTGCTTTGAACCACAAGTGATTCTCTGGGACGGGCCATCCATTGTCGATCTGGAGACCAACGCAGGACTGATCATCCAGGCTGAAGCGGCCTACTATATCAGTACCAGGGTAGGGAACCACCCAAATGTCCGAGGTATAGACACAGTTGCTTCTCATAAATGGTAGTAACGTTGTGTCAACAGCAGTTGGATCGCCTTTCACCATCATTGGATAGTTTTGTCCAAGGAAGAGCGAGTTTTCTCCAAGACTATCAATTCTGTACCAGGGAGAAGGAGTTGGCGCTAGCACACTAGTATCCATCCCGAATACCATGCAACGGGTGTTGGAATAGGTCCGGAGAGTGCGACCATGGGAGACTACACCTGCTTCCTTAGCAGTAACATCATCAGTGGGCTGTATACACACGAGAAGAGGTGATCCATCGGAATTAGTTGCCAGGCGCCAAATAGTATATGGGCGCTGCTCGTCCTCATGCTCGTGATCATCACCATCGTCATCTCCCCCTTGGTTATAAAAATCTTCAAGTATAGGTGGTGGAATGTTCGCAGGACCTTGGAAACACAAGAAGAAGGTTAATTAGTAAAGGGAAACTTGCTAACCCGCATGCATGTGGATGAAACAATTATAATTACGGTGGAAGACAAACGTACCGAAACAACGACTCCATGCAAAAACAGTGCCACGAGTGGTGGCAGCAAACACAAGGCCCTCGTATTCAATTGCATCACAGTACTCATCCGTGTACAGAAACTGATTTTTGAGCAATATCCATCGAGTCAAACCAGCAAGGACGGCAACAAGCTTGTCGAAGATAGCAACAACTTCATAGTTGTTGTAATTCCAAGAGCGGTTGGGAACTCGAGAAATTGCTATCTTCCGTAGAAGACAGTCACCATGATTGTATTTGAACGTGCGTACAATACCGGTGTGCTCAACCTCTGGGCAGTCTGCTGAGATTTTTGGAAGTGGAACCCGGTCACGAGTGTACACATTCACAAGTTCCCACTCGCAGTTGGACCCAATGTAAACAACCCAATCTCCATTTGCGCCTGCCCAAGCCTTGCCCTCAAGCGATGGCATCTTAACATCATACGTATCATTATCAAGCGGCATCAACTTGCACAGGGCGAGGCCTCCGTCGTGACGGCGCCAGTCATCAGGGTCACGGCGAAGAAGATAGGGGAGATCAAACCGCTCCTTGACTCTTGGGTTCCTTGTAATGATGTTATTAGTTGAGTCAAGAATGGGCTTGAACGAACCTGCCATGCTAGCCGAGGTGATGACGTCGCACCGATCAATGAGTTCCTCCACCACGTCATCTTTCAGATCGGGGCAAGAATAACGGGGTCGTTTCCGTCCTGTTCCCTCCATGGAGAAGATGATCGAACAATGGCAGAAGAAAGGGTGAAGGGCTGAAGGAAAATGGAGGAGGGAGAGGAAGAGCGTGCGACAGCAGTTCCAAATCGAGAGGGAAAGGCGAAGAGTCGGTGGACGGTTGCCAGTTTGCCACGGTTCACGAAGGGGCGCCCCGGCCTACACGTCGGTTCGGAAATACTCCTACTACTCGCCGTCGTCTCACTGATATGTTGGAACGGGACCACATGTCAACGAAACATGGTGTGTAATTTCTCGTGCAAAATGCGATCTGGCCGCGTTGGCCCGAGGTGCCGCATTAGTTTTTTTTTGAAAGTTTGCCGCATTAGTTATCGACCTTTATTTTTTTAACATGCAATCTGAATGGATAGCTCCTGTGGTCATCACACGTGAGCGGATATAGTGATGGTTGATTCGCCCGAGCAACTTATTACTGTGGGAATATGGGAGTACCAGCGGATTCAAGGAACAGAGAAATGATGGTTGCTTCGTCCGAGCAACTTACTGTGGCGAAGGTGGGGCTCTGTGATTTGACTGCTCACTAGTCATTACTACTGCGGCGCAACGACCGGGGTGAATCTTTCCCTGAAGTTGTGTTGTGCACTCAATATTGCTGCATGGCAGGTGGAGCCGGATGAAGGATGTCCAACATGTCGGCGAAACGAAGTTGAATTGTTTCTGGCATTGCTATCAATCCTTCAGGATTTGTTTATATGTACGCATAATTTTGATGAAATTGTACTGTGATGCTATGAAGGTTTCAACTCTGGTTCCCGCAGGAAAAAAAAGGTTTCAACTTAGGATTCATGTGTCTTGCCTCGAGATTATCTCGTTACAACATTCCATCAAATACAAATGAAACTACCATGGCTAATGCATCTCAATGGTTCGCAGATCAGCGCCAATATTCACATCACAACTGAAGACAAAGTTGTGAGAAGGTGTACAAATAAAGAAAAAAATATAATTGATCGATGTTGTTCGTAGGCATGGCTCCATTTCCTTGGCACAGTGTTCATTGCTTGGCAGCTAGTTTCACCCAGCTCTGTAGCCAAAAAAGAGGTGTATGAAGGACACCACAATCCGATCATTTTGTGCAGCTCCACTAAAATCGGGCGGACCATCCCTGTTTGCAAAGATATCCAGTCAGTGTGATTACAATAATAGTGGAACTAGATGATGAAACATAACACACATAAATAGAAGCCGATCACCTCTACGATCTCTCTTTAGGACTAACTTCTTGTTGGAGAAGATTAGGCACGGAGTTGGATGAGGAGGATAGCAAAACCAATCTCCCTTTCCGCAGTCCCACAGAAATGTAAAAACGTTGCCCGTGTGACATTTTGGCGGAACTGCACAAAACACTCTTCAGAAAAGTGATTTGTGCAGTTCACCAGAAGGTCGCAATAGCAACGAGGTGAAAATGGATAGCCCTGTTTGCAAAAGGAGGTCGAAAGGAAACAATTACTGCCCAATAACACGAGTTGAAGACACATACGCCGACAAAAAAGAAGCATGTTCCATGTAAAAAGGGAAAGATAGCACATGGTGGTTTATCAAAAATGGTTTGAGGACGAGATTGCAAGATGGAAAGTACGCCGGCCGAGATACGATTTAAGCAAACAACTAAAGAAGATCCACATGCAGCAACGTGGGAAGATGGGCAGTGGAGCAAGGCCGGAGGAAGCTGTACCTGAGGGTCGTCGGGATGTTACTAGGAGGGCGCCGGCGGCCGGGATCTGCCCATACTGCGGCAGCGAGCAAGTGGCGAAGGCCCTACCGCGCCGGAGCTTGGTCAGAGAGAACGGCGGGTACCGCAGATCGGGACGAGCTGCCTCAACGCCGTCGAACGGAGAGACGATGCACATCCTCCCTTTCCGCCGGCGGACGGGATGCGGCCGGATCACTGACCAACGCTGAGAGAGAGAGGCCACGGCGGCCTTGTGTGAGATTGACGAGACTCACGAGAGACAAACCCATTTTTCCATTTTCCCCACGGCAATCGTTTTATATTCTAGGCGTGGTACCCGACCCTCCTTCGAGTAAACAACCGCTACACGCGTCAAATTATCACGTGGGCTGCCTTTTCGTACAGAAACGAACTCCACCGTGTACCCGCGCGGGTGTGGCCGGGAACGAGACGTGAGTACGTGCGTCCTGCGTGCACTTCTTCTTTAGGTGCAGGTACGTACGTGGGTGGGTGTGAGAGAGATGGTTTGTGCGAAACAGAGGCAATGTGTTGATGATATCTCAATCAGAAAAACGTAACATATGCAATGTGTGTGAAACGGAGTCATGGACGTGAGATATCGATAGAATTGAAAACAGGGATGAAGTGTGTGGCTGCGCGATCGATAAAGAGTGCCATCGAATTTGTGTTTGCCCACGTCAAAGATACAGGGCGGCTGGCCTACTGGAATTTGAGAGGGCAGAGGTGCAGTTCTTCTCCGTGGCATGGATACCTACCTACAACGTTCGACTATCGGTGTGTGTGGGGGGGGGGGTAGAGACCGGTCGACTAGTATATGTGTGGGGAAGGAGAGAGACCTAGCTATGTATTGAGGGAGATCGATCGACATCCATGGATATGTGTAGCAGAGGAATAAGGTTGGGAAAAAGACAAAGGTAGAGCGTCGGAGGGTTGGTGGTGGAGTGGCGTCTCACAAATGGTGGGAGAGGCCTGCTAGACAAACGGAGGGTATGAGTGCAATATCAATAAGAGAGGGCGGGGGATGTCTGTCTGTCTATGCACGTGCGTGTGAGAGACGGGTCGGGAGGTATTCAAGGATGATGAGGGGAGAAGATATGGTTGTGGTAAGCATGCGTAACTACATAGGAAGATCAACCGTCGTGTGTCCGAGAAAAGGAGAGACATAACTAGCGAGGTAAGTGTATCGGTGCTTGGTGAAAACGAATTATAGTCGACCTGGCTATATGTAGGGAGATCAGTTCATATACACGCCTGCATGTGTTAGAAGCAAATAAGGTCCGGAGAGGCAGACAGGGGGAGAGGGTGTGGCTAGGAGGTGGTGCGAGAGGCCTACCATGTCGAGGGGGGAGGAGTGTGCGAGCATGTGATTAATGAAAAGAGGGGCGGGAGTGTGCACCTGCGTGGAATCGTATTGGACATATGGGGGCATGGACGGTGAGAAGAGAAGAGGGGAAGTATATATGTGTTTGTTGTAGGCACACTTGGCTAGAGAGGTATATCAACCGGTGTGTGCCAGAAAGAAGGAGCCGGGGGCCTACACACACCGCTGGTGGACGACCTAAAGAGAAATAATGAACGTGCGCGATGGAGGGGACGCTAAGGGTGTGTGAGGGGGGCGGGCGTGTGCATGCACGATAGAAAGTTAGCGCTAGCTAGCTACAAATAGAAGAGGATCGTGAAGGTGTAAAAGACGAACAAAGATCATAATTCATTATAAAAAGGTGGATACGGATACTTGAAGAAGATATCATAATGTAGAACATTGATTATAATTTGGGCTAATGTGTGGCTTTTGCAACTCAGGTCTAAATACTTGTCATAATGTAGGGGGCGGGGCACTATACTTTGTGTGATAAACACGGTGTACGTATGGAACATGGTTTAGATTATGAATATATAGTTAGTACATCAAATGTACTATTATTTGGAATCAACATCAAGTGTATTCAAAAAATAGAATTCGAGTTCATGTAGTACACATAGTTCATATCTATCTCTATAGTAATCATGTGGTGTGTTATTAAGGTAATACACGAATGATGGTTGAAGTTGGCAACAATCATGATTGTAGATTCTTATTGAAATAGAGAAATGAATTCAAATTTAGTTCAAATTGCAGCGGTAGTATAGACATTTGGAATGCACTAAAATGTTGGTATGAGTAGGTTACATGCATTATACAGCAAGCGAAAAAATTTAATCGGACATAACATGGATTCATACTCCCTCCTTCCATCTATATAGGGCGTAATGAGATTTTTAAGACTGCCTTTGACTATTGACAAGATTAATAGTACATGACATGCACAATGTGAAAATTATATCATTGAAAGAACCTTTCACAGACGAAGTTAATGGTGTGCTTTGTCTAAGTTGCATGTCATATATCATTGCTCTAATATTTGGTCAAAGTTAGCATCGAAAAACGCATTAGGCCCTATATAGATGGAAGGAGGGAGTAGCTTTGAATAGCATTTGTATAGTAAAACGGGGCAAGACTCTCTCTTTGTGTGGTGTGAATAGTTTTATTTTTTTCGTTTTCTTTTTGGTTGAGGGAAGTGCGAATTGATTTGGTACATACAAGTACAATATTACTACACGTTAGGCTTGTCCCTAAAATTCAACCCGCGTCTTGTTATATCCCGAAAATTTAGATATCGTGCTTCCAAAACTGACGCCTTCACAACCCGCCTTGCTATCCCGAAATTACAACGCACGTGAAAACTCCCTCCAGCTGCCAAATCCCGACACGCGAAATCCCCCTTCTAACCCTGAGCCGACATGGCCGCTAGTTCAAATCAGTGGGGGGTACTTTTGTAACACACCCTACATTTTGGACAAGCGCGTCCCTAAGTTATGCTTCACCCCTTCCTGATACGTCTCCAACGTATCTATAATTTTTTATTGCTCCATGCTACTTTATTTACTGTTTTGGACTATATTGGGCTTTATTTTCCACTTTTATAGTATTTTTGGGACTAACCTATTAACCGGAGGCCCAACCCAGAATTGATGTTTTTTGCCTATTTTAGTATTTCGAAGAAACGGAATATCAAACGGAGTCCAAACGGAATGAAACCTTCAGGAACGTGATTTTCTCACCGAACGTGATCCAAGAGACTTGGACCCTACTCCAAGAAGTGCCAGAGGCGGTCACGAGGGTGGAGGGTGCGCCCCCTAGGAGCGCCCCCTGCCTCGTGGGCCCCCTGTTGCTCCACCGACGTACTCCTTCCTCCTATATATACCTACGTACCCCCGTCAGATCAAATACGGAGCCAAAAACCTAATTCCAGCGCCGCAACTTTCTGTATCCGCAAGATCCCATCTTGGGGCCTGTTCCGGAGCTCCGCCGGAGAGGGCATCTACCATGGAGGGCTTCTACATCAACACCATAGCCTCTCCGATGAAGTGTGAGTAGTTTACTTCAGACCTTCGGGTCCATAGCTAGTAGCTAGATGGCTTCTTCTCTCTTTTTGGATCTCAATACAATGTTCTCCCCCTCTCTTGTGGAGATCTATTCGATGTAATCTTCTTTTTGCGGTGTGTTTGTTGAGATCGATGAATTGTGGGTTTATGATCCAGCTTATCTATGAATAATATTTGATTCTTCTCTGAATTCTTTTATGTATGATTGAGTTATCTTTGCAAGTCTCTTCGAATTATCCGTTTGGTTTGGCCAACTAGATTGGTAGTTCTTGCAATGGGAGAAGAGTTTAGCTTTGGGTTCAATCTTGCGGTGTCCTTACCCAGTGACAGAAAGGGTTGCAAGGCACGTATTGTATTGTTTCCATCGAGGATAACAAGATGGGGTTTTTATCATATTGCATGAATTTATCCCTCTACATCATGTCATATTGCTTAAGGCGTTACTCTGTTTTTAACTTAATACTCTAGATGCATGCTGGATAGCGGTCGATGAGT
The DNA here is from genome assembly GCF_018294505.1 of Triticum aestivum. Classification (NCBI taxonomy): domain Eukaryota; kingdom Viridiplantae; phylum Streptophyta; class Magnoliopsida; order Poales; family Poaceae; genus Triticum; species Triticum aestivum. The sequence continues at coordinate 620,553,795 of NC_057795.1, forward strand.
GGAGTAATAGTAGTAGATGCAGAATCATTTCGATCAACTTATCTCGGACGTGATGCCTATATACATGATCATACCTAGATAATCTCATAATTATTCGCTTTTCTATCAATTGCTCAACAGTAATTTGTTCACCCACCATAGAATACTTATGCTCCTGAGAGAAGCCACTAGTGAAACCTATGGCCCCTGGGTCTATTCTCATCATATCAATCTCCATTACTTTATTACTTGCTTTGTTTTTACTTTGCCTTTTACTTTTTACTTTGCATCTCTATATCAAAAATACCAAAAATATTATTTATCATCTCTATCAGATCTCACCCTCGTAAGTGACCGTGAAGGGATTGACAACCCCTAATCGCGTTGGTTGCGAGTAGCTATCGTTTTGTGTAGGTACGAGGGACTCGTGCGTGATCTCCTACTGGATTGATACCTTGGTTCTCAAAAACTGAGGGAAATACTTACACTACTTTACTGCATCATCCTCTCCTCTTCGGGGAAATCCAACGCAGTGCTCAAGAGGTAGCAAGAAGAATTTTTGGCGCCGTTGCCGGGGAGTTTGCGCAAAAGTCAACCATACCAAGTACCCATCACAATCCCTATCTCTCGCATTACATTATTTGCCTCTCGTTTTCCTCTCCCCCACTTCACCCTTGCCGTTTTATTCGCCCTCTCTTTCCCAATCTCCTCCTCTCTTTCCCGTTGCCTTTCTATTTGCTCGTGTGTTAGTCCACTTATTTGTCACAATGGCTCTCCCTAAATTTGGTGATCTTCACCTTAAAAGTCTAGAGGAGATCGAAAGTAATGTCAAAAAGTTTATGGTTTTGCAATTCAAGCATAATAATTTCTTTAGAAACGAGCTTAAAGAACAAAAAGGTTTTATGAGCTTTATGAATAAAGAACTCGATGATATGTCTAAAGAATTCGATGGTGTAAGAGCTCAAATTGCTTGTCTTGAAAAGATGACCGCTGAAATTTCGGATATGCAAGCTACCTTAGTTAATAAGATGGCCGCTAAACCGAATTCCTATGAAAATCAAGATGAAGATCTAAAAGTTATTGATGTGTCCCCTATTAAATCTTTGTTTTGCAATATGAATCTTGATGAAACTGAATATGATATTCCTTTACCTAGAAGGCGTTCTAAGAATTCGGAGTTTCTAGATCTTGACGATGAAATTGATGAAAGTGGGATTGAAAGAAATAAAAATCTTGATGTTGCTAAACCCACTATTCTAGATCTCAAGGAATTTAATTATGAAAATTGCTCTTTGATTGGTTGTATTTCTTTGTTTCAATCCGTGCTAGATTCTCCTCATGCTTATAGTCAAAATAAGGCCTTTACCAAACACATTGTTGATGCTTTGATGCAATCTTATGAAGAAAAACTTGAGTTGAAAGTTTCTATCCCTAGAAAGCTCTGTGGTGAGTGGGAACCTACTATCAAAATTAAAATTAAAGATTATGAGTTTCATGCCTTGTGTGATTTGGGTGCTAGTGTCTCTACTATCCCCAAAACTGTGTGTGATTTGCTAGATTTCCGTGACTTTGAAGATTGCTCTCTAAACTTGCATCTTGCGGATTCCACTATTAAAAAGCCTATGGGAAGAATTAATGATGTTCTTATTGTTGCAAATAGGAATTATGTGCCCGTAGATTTTATCGTTCTTGATATATATTGCAATCCTTCATCTCCTATTATTCTTGGTAGACCTTTCCTTAGAGCGATTGGTGCGATTATTGATATGAAGGAAGGGAATATTAGATTCCAATTTCCCTTGAGAAAGGGTATGGAACACTTCCCTAGAAAGAAAGTAAAATTAGCATATGAATCTATCATGAGAGCCACTTATGGATTGCCTACCAAAGATGGCAAAATCTAGATCTATCCTTGCTTTTATGCCGGCGTTAAACGATAGCGCTTGTTGGGAGGCAACCCAATTTTATTTTTTGTTCTTTGCTTTTGTTCCTGTTTAGTGTTAAATTTGTTTCTACTTTCTGTTTAGATGTGTTTTTATGTTTTAGTTAGTGTTTGTGCCAAGTAGAACCTATAGGATAAGCTATGATGATAGTTGATTTGATTCTGCTGAAAAACATAAACTTTGTGCTCACAAGAAAAATTCAATAAATCACAGAAACGTGCTTTTGCATTGATTCTTTTTGCTTCTGATCAATAAACAAATTTTCCAGTACGTCCTATTTTGGTGAAGTTTTAGAGTTCCAGAAGTTTGCGTTAGTTACAGATTGCTACAGACTGTTCTGTTTTTGACAGATTCTGTTTTTCGTGTGTTGTTTGCTTATTTCAATGCATCTATGGCTAATAAATTAGTTTATAAACCATAAGTAAGTTGGAATACAGTAGGTTTAACACCAATATAAATAAATAATGAGTTCATTACAGTACCTTGAAGTAGTCTTTTGTTTTCTTTCACTAACGGAGCTCACGAGATTTCTATTGAGTTTTGTGTTGTGAAGTTTTCAAGTTTTGGGTGAATTCTTTTGATGGATTATGGAAAAAAGAGTGGCAAGAGCCTCAGCTTGGGGATGCCCATGTCACCCCCAATATAATCTAAGGACACCAAAAAGTCAAAGCTTGGGGATGCCCCGGAAGGCATCCCTTCTTTCGTCTACTTCCATCGGTAATTTACTTGGAGCTATATTTTTATTCACCACATGTCATGTGTTTTGCTTGGAGCGTCTTGTATTATTTGCGTCTTTGCTTGTTAGTTTGCCACAATCATCCTTGATGTACACACCTTTTGAGAGAGCCATACATGATTTAGAATTTGCTAGAATACTCTACGTGCTTCACTTATATCTTTTGAGCTTGATAGTTTTGCTCATAGCGCTTCACTTATATCTTTTGAGCGTAATAATTTTTGCTCGAGTGCTTCACTTAGATCTTTTAGAGCACGGTGGTGGATTTGTTTTAATGAAACTATTGATCTCTCATGCTTCACTTAGATTATTTTGAGAGTTGTTAATAGCATGGTAATTTTCTTAATGTTAATATACTTGGTATTCAAGATTTGTGAAACTTTCGTTTGAGTGCGTTGAATACTAAGATAAGTTTGGTGCTTGATAATTGTTTTGAGATATGGAGGTGATAATATTAAAGCAATGCTAGTTGGGGTGATTATGAATTTAAAGAATGATTGAGTTGAAGTTTGTGATTCCCGTAGCATGCACATATGGTGAACTGCTTTGTGATAAAGTTAGAACACAATTTTATTTATTGATTGTCTTCCTTATGAGTGGCAGTCGGAGATGAGTGATGGTCTTTTCCTATGAATCTATCCCCCTAGGAGCATGCGTGTAGTGCTTTGGTTTTTGATGACTTCTAAATTTTTGCAATAAGTGCATGAGTTCTTTTGACTAATGTTGAGTCCATGGATTATACGCACTCTCACCTTCCACCATTGCTAGCCTCTCTAATACCGCGCAGTTTTCGCCGGTATCATACACCCACCATATACCTTCCTCAAAACAGCCGCCATACCTACCTATCATGGCATTTCCATAGCCATTCCGAGATATATTGCCATGCAACTTTCCACCGTTCTGTTCATATGACACATATTACTTTTGTCATATTGCTTTTTTGCATGAACATGTAGTTGACATTGTATTTGTGGCAAAGCCACCGTTCATAATTGTTTCATACATGTCGCTCATGATTCATTGCATATCTCGGTACACCGCCGGAGGCATTCATATAGAGTCATATTTTGTTCTAAGTATCAAGTTGTAATTGTTGAGTTGTAAGAAAAATAAAAGTGTGATTATCATCATCATTAGAGCATTGTCCCAGTGAGGAAAGGATGATGGAGACTATGATTCCCCCATAAGTCGGGATGAGACTCCGGACGAAAAAAAAAGAGTGGCCATAAAAAAAAGAGAAAAGGCCCAAATAAAAAAGAAAAAGAAAAAAATGAGAGAAAAAGAGAGAAGGGACAATGCTACTATCCTTTTTCCACACTTGTGCTTCAAAGTAGCACCATGATCTTCATGATAGAGAGTCTCATATGTTGTCACTTTCGTATACTAGTGGAAATTATTCATTATAGAACTTGGCTTGTATATTCCAATGATGGGCTTCCTCAAAAGTGCCCTAGATCTTTGTGAGCAAGCAAGTTGGATGCACACCCACTTAGTTTCTTTTGTTGAGCTTTCATATACTTATAGCTCTAGTGCATCCGTTGCATGGCAATCCCTACTCACTCACATTGATATCTATTGATGGGCATCTCCATAGCCCATTGATACGCCTAGTTGATGTGAGACTATCTTCTCCTTTTTGTCTTCTTCACAACCACCATTCTATTCCACCTATAGTGCTATGTCCATGGCTCACGCTCATGTATTGCGTGAAAGTTGAAAAAGTTTGAGATTATTAAAGTATGAAACAATTGCTTGGCTCGTCATCGGGGTTGTGCATGATTAAATACTTTGTGTGATGAAGTTAGAGCTTAGCCAAACTATATGATTTTGTAGGGATAACTTTCTTTAACCATGCTATTTTGAGAAGACATGATTGCTTTAATTTGTATGCTTGAAGTATTATTACTTTTATGCCAATATGAACTTTTGTCTTGAACCTTTCGGATCTGAATATTCATGTCACGATTAAGAAGATTTACATTGAAATTATGCCAAAGTATCACTCCGCATCAAAAATTCTTTTTTATCATTTACCTACTCGAGGACGAGCAGGAATTAAGCTTGGGGATGCTTGATACGTCTCAAACGTATCTATAATTTTTGATTGCTCCATGCTACTTTATTTACTGTTTTGGACTATATTGGGCTTTATTTTCCACTTTTATATTATTTTTGGGACTAACCTATTAACCAGAGGCCCAACCCAGAATTGCTGTTTTTTTGCCTATTTCAATATTTCGAAGAAACAGAATATCAAACGGAGTCCAAACGGAATGAAACCTTCGGGAACGTGATTTTCTCACCGAACATGATCCAGGAGACTTGGACCCTGCTCCAAGAAGTGCCAGAGGTGGTCACGAGTGTGGAGGGCGCCCCCCTAGGCATGCCCCCATGCCTCGTGGGCCCCCTGTTGCTCCACCGACGTACTCCTTCCTCCTATATATACCTACGTAGCCCCGTCAGATCAAATACGGAGCCAAAAACCTAATTCCAGCGCCGCAACTTTCTGTATCCGCGAGATCCCATCTTGGGGCCTGTTCCGGAGCTCCGCCGGGGAGGGCATCTACCACGGAGGGCTTCTACATCAACACTGTAGCCTCTCCGATGAAGTGTGAGTAGTTTACTTCAGACCTTCGGGTCCATAGCTAGTAGCTAGACGGCTTCTTCTCTCTTTTTGGATCTCAATACAATGTTCTCCCCCTCTCTTGTGGAGATCTATTCGATGTAATCTTCTTTTTGCAGTGTGTTTGTTGAGACCGATGAATTGTGGGTTTATGATCCAGCTTATCTATGAATAATATTTGATTCTTCTCTGAATTCTTTTATGTATGATTGTGTTATCTATGCAAGTCTCTTCGAATTATCCGTGTTGTTTGGCCAGCTAGATTGGTAGTTCTTGCAATGGGAGAAGTGTTTAGCTTTGGGTTCAATCTTGCGGTGTCCTTACCCAGTGATAGAAAGGGTTGCAAGGCACGTATTGTATTGTTGCCATCGAGGATAACAAGATGGTTTTTTTTATCATATTGCATGAATTTATCCCTCTACATCATGTTATCTTGCTTAAGGCGTTACTCTGTTTTTAACTTAATACTCTAGATGCATGCTGGATAGCGGTCGATGAGTGGAGTAATAGTAGTAGATGCAGAATCGTTTCGATCTACTTGTCTCGGACGTGATGCCTATATACATGATCATACCTAGATAATCTCATAATTATTCGCTTTTCTATCAATTGCTCAACAGTAATTTGTTCACCCACCGTAGAATACTTATGCTCTTGAGAGAAGCCACTAGTGAAACATATGGCCCCCGGGTCTATTCTCATCACATCAATCTCCATTACTTTATTACTTGCTTTGTTTTTACTTTGCCTTTTACTTTTTACTTTGCATCTCTATATCAAAAATACCAAAAATATTATTTATCATCTCTATCAGATCTCACCCTCGTAAGTGACAGTGAAGGGATTGACAACCCCTAATCGCGTTGGTTGCGAGTAGCTATCTTTTTGTGTAGGTATGAGGGACTCGTGCGTGATCGCCTACTGGATTGATACCTTGGTTCTCAAAAACTGAGGGAAATACTTACGCTACTTTACTGCATCATCCTCTCCTCTTCGGGGAATCCAACGCAGTGCTCAACAGGTAGCACCTCCCATCGCCCCCTTTTCGCCATTCGAAATCCCAGGCCGCCATAACCTCTCCGCTCCAGCCGCGAAACCCCACCCTCCTCCGTCCGCCATGTCAACACTGCCCAGCCGGAGCCTCTTCCCCGACGACATCGTCCACCACAACAGCTCGACGTCCCTCGTCCACCTCCCCGGATGAGGATCCGTCGTCCATCTTGCCGTCCAGCCGGTTCAGCCGCCCCGTCCTCCACCTCCAAGGAGTTGCTCTGACGATCGCCTCGTCTATTGCGGCTGCTCCATCCCCACAGCGCCGCCTTAACCTGCTCCACCGGAACCGTAGCATCCTCACCGACTCCTCGGACAAAGTCGAGGCCTACTCGGCGCCACCAAAGAGGTTGTATACTCATCGCATCGCACCTTCTCCTTAACTCGACCTCCCGGCACCGATGGTGCTCCATCCCGCACCCCCATGGAGTGGCTACCTTGAAGCCGGCGCCGCGGGCGACATCTCCACGGCGGCTCTCCCCCAGTGCGAGGCCCCTTCGGCGGTGGCGTCCATACCAGCCAGATCTGCTGCTGCTGCTCCGGCTCTCGCTCGCTCGCGCTGCTGCCGCTGCTCTGGCTCTCGCTCGATCGCTCGCTCGCCAAGCTGCTACTGCTGCTCTCCCCCTCGCTTCTGCTGCTGTTCTGCTCTGATTAAGCCACACTTCAGTCGACTGAATCGACTTTTGGGTCAGTCGATTTTCAGGGGTTGCAGGGGGGGGGGGGGGGGCTCGCCGGAGTTAAGGAAGAACCACCCGCAGCGGGGATGGGGGCTCGCCGAAGAGGTACCCCACTATCTATCTTAGGGTTCAGGATGGGGGGGGTCCTAGAGGGCTGGCGGGGCGGCGGTGGCGAGTTGTTTCGGGGCGGCGAGGCGGCGCTGGGGCCGGTGGTGGCTGGCGGCTCAGGGGGGTGCAGGTTGAAGATGAACTGCAAGCCCTCCCTAAACTATATGTCAAGTGCCTCTCTGCTACCATTGCGTTCAGTTTCGACAGTAGCATTCAGATTCCACAGTAAATTTCAGTTTCGACAGTTAAGTTCAGAGTCAACAGTTTTTACCTCATCTGTTGTAGTCAGGTGGTTTTTGGTGATGTTAATTTTACATCCATTTTACATCATCTATTGTAGATGCTATTAGAATCCCACTTGAGATTGACGATGTCGGTCTTGTGCTGCTTCAGCCTTGACGTCTTACGGCTCACCGGAGCTGCTCCAACGACAGAACGATCCATCACAACAGAGCAGTGCCCTGGAGGCCGTCTACAGATTCCTCAGATCTTCCTCCACACATCCGACAGCCACCTCTGCCTCAACTGCTTCAGCGACCAACCCAATGATGCTGAGGTCGACACGGCTACTGCAAAGAGGTTGTACACTTGTTGCATCACTTATTACTATACATTCAGGTTGATCCATTAGGGCTATTTTGGTTCAACGGAAAAACATAGCAATAGGGAATTTTCCAATGGCACTCTACTATTCAATTATTCATGCATTTTGTTGAAAGGAATGAAGCAAAACATCCACCTGGACCTACTTTTCAAAATCCTATGCATGAAAACAAGACCAAGTGCATTAGTGACAGAATAACATTCTAACTGTACACGCTTTCATATGGTTTGTCTTTATTTTGGCCATGTTTTTTCTTTGCATTCCTCTGCTCTTCCAATTCCTGTAAACCAAACACCCAAGTTGACAGAAATCCTGTGTTTACAAATGCTCTATTTACCATGTGCATTTTCCTATCCTATTCCGGTGTTTTTCCTATCCCTGCGTTTTAAGAATCATGCAAGCCAAATGAGCCCTTACAGAATTACTTCAGTTACAGGTATGTGTCGAAGGGAACTTTGTGTGGTTTGTCCTGCTCCTGCCACGACGTCGTCCACCTCACCTGAGCTGCTCCATCGACAGAAGCATCCACCAAACCAGACATCACGACTCCTGACCGTCTTTCGCCGCCTCAGATCTCCTTCCCTGCCGCCGGCACCCACCCCAACGGCATCACCATCATCGACTCAGCAGATGAACCTGAGGAGTACACGGGTCCACAAGAGAGATCGCACTCTTTTGTTTCTGCTTATGTTATGCATTGCTTAAACTTACCTGCTACTTTATCGTCCTGTTAAGCTCTTGGACTCCCAACTCAGGTCCAAATTAATGTTCAAACTTGAGTTCTAAATTAGTTGTGGGGCATATATCGAGGCAACAATGAATAGTATGTTTGTCTAATATCTGGTTCACCTAGGGTATGCCTATGCTGTTCATCTTGGGTGGGAAACAAATAGTAAAGCAATCATCATCTGTCTTTTTATTAATTTAAAGCAATCATGAGCCCGCTATCATTATTTTTGGATCCATCCACTGGTTGTTACCATCACTCTAAATTTCTGCATGCTCTCTTTACATAATCTCACCATATTTTTTCGTATGCATGTCAGATATTGTACACAGTCATGCTGAACATGTAGAGAAAAAAAGAAGAGTTTTGCGCGGCAATACAATGTCATGCAGACATCGCTCCATGGTGGGTTCAATGGCAAACCCTCCCCACCCCTCTCCAGATTGTAATCCAGAGGAAGATATCTGTTCTGAGGCGGATTCAGACGCCGCTGACCACTCCTATTTACCCCCCAAGGTGTTTGCTCTACCTTGGCATGATGATGTTAGTCATATCATGCATATGTTGCCTTACAGTGCCTACTTTTGACATCATATAGGTCATCTGCTTAGTTTAGACATGTTCTGAAATGCCACCTATTTAGTTTCTATATCATATATGGGAATTATGCAGTCTCATGTCTTTTAGCCAGCCATAATATATGTGAAATGTGCAATGCCATCCTGTTTAACCAAGCATCATATATTTGAATGATATCTTGCCCATCCTTTTCTTCATTACATTTCCATTTGTCGACAATGTTTGTACATTAAACTACTCTTCATGTGAATCAGCCATTTGGGTGGGAGATGGAAAAATATGGAGTGAAAACAAGGCCTTCAGAGCAGACAATGCTACCTGTCGAAGCAGATCTCTTGTTGGGTCCGATAGCTCCTCAGAGATGGATTCAGAGACAGATGACCAGTCCTATTCCCCTACTGAGGTGTATGCTCTAACTTGGCATGGTTATACTGCTCATATCATGCATGCGGTGTCTTGCATTGCATAGTTTAGACATCATATACACAATATTCAACACCATGTTCTTAGTTCAGACATCATATCGAATGCCCTCTGTTTAGCATATAAATCACATATGTGAATTAAATGATGCGATCCTGATTACTTAGATAACATGTAGGTGAATTATGTCATGCGATCCTGTTTAGTTATTCATCATATCTTTGAATTATGTTATGCTATGCTATCCAGTTTAGATAGACATCATATATGTGAAATTATGTCATGCTATGCGTTTTAGTTAAACAATATACATGTCAACTATTTCATGCCCTCTTTTTTCCACACTATATATTGCATCTGTCTCTCATACAATGTCTGTACATTCAACTATGTTTCCTGTTTATCGGCCATTTGAATTGGAGCGGGTGATGCCAGTATCTAGTGGAATAAAAACACGGTCTTCAAATAAAACAGTGCCACCTCTTGGTGGAGATAGCACCCCGGTTATACATGCACAAAAACCAGCCCTACCACACATAACCCAAACTCTCGTAGATTGTACCCCTACTGCGATGGACAGAGAACCAGCTTCACCCAATCTAACCCCAACACCAACCGATAGTAACCCAGTTCCTGTTGACACAACACCATCTCCACCACAGAGCTCCCAAACAAGAGCAGTTAGTAAGGCAGCTCCAGTGCCCAAAGGGCCAGTACAATCATGGCGAACCCCAACTCCACCAGTTAGTACGCCTATTCCTGTGGAGGAAGCATAACCAGCCAGTCGTAGTTTAGCATCTATCGCATTTGATGTTGTTAAATCATATGTGCGTATCTTCCCATCTTGGAAATATTATACTAAAGATGAAGGAAAATGTCAGTTGCAGGTGTTTGTCCAGGAGTTATGTGCAAGTAATGTTATTCATGGCAATTACTTTGCTTCGTCCCATACATCCTACCTCCATGATGGTTATAATACAACAAATTTTCCCATTTTCTCTATAGAGAAGGACCGATTTGGAAACTCAGGATGAGGTAACCAGTGCTAATACCTCTGCTATCTTCAAGAATGCTTGGTGGCAGTATCGGAATTACCTGAAGAAAACGTACTTCACCGACAAAGAAACTCATCAAATTCCCTTACGTTCTCCTGAGACGCATTTATTGGATGATGACTGGGAATGCCTTGTTCTGTACTGGTCCCGAACCAAGAATGTGGTAAGGTCTATGAGCTCATTTTCTATTTTTAAGTATTATATTCTTGTGTCTTACTGTACTCTGTTCATGTAGAACAAGTGCCTAAACATGAAGAACAACTGTTCTAATTTAAGATTCCATTGCTATCATAGTTCAAAAAAGTGATAGGCGTTAATTGTGTGTTTTGCCACCGCCTTGCACTTTACTGACCAAAGCACATGCTTATGCGCAGTTAGGCATAGATTAAGCGTAGTTATGCGCAATGCGTTTTGCCAACGCCTAGAGCCTAGGCGCGCTTAAGTGCTCGCTTAGGCGCGCCTTTTTTAACTATGATTGCTTTGCTCTTGTATCATTGTATTTACTGATACAAACTTATTTTTAAATTGAAGGATCCAATCGAAACTCCAATGGCACAACAAGTATGTTCACGCATGTTTCTTTAACATGTTTGCTCTTATCAATAGCTCTTTTGATTTCAATTTCAATTGTGTATATAGTTGACTTTCATATCATGCACATTACTAGCATCACAACAGAGCCAATAGTGTTGTTGTACATGTAGACCCATGGTAGCCATCTGAAATCTTGTTGTGCCGTGTAGTTTCCCACGCTTTGTATTCTTTCACTGCTGCTTTGTCTTGAACTGATATGATTTGAACCGTGTCTCTATTTTGATTTGGCAAGATAATGTAGTGACCATAGGACATAGATATATATTTGTTTGATGCTTTTATTATGTATTAGTACTTGGCAATAGAAGACATGGTAGTTTAATCCTGTCCACCTTATTAATGAACTAGTTCACCGAAATGAGTTTCATATACTAGTACATGCTAAACTTGTTATGTGTCTGCTTGTTTCTTCTTTTAGAATGCTGACAGAATATTGGGGAAGAGTGCCTTATTAAGCAATGGTAAAGGAAGTAATGCAGATAAGGTTCAGGATAGTGACACATCCTTGTTGGTCTCCAACAAAGCTGATAAAACAGCTAAGGAAGACTATCTTGAAGACAGCGAGACAACCCCAAAGTCTTGTCTTGGTTTAGTGTTCGAGTTACTGGCCACTACTGCTTGCACAAGCTATTCAAACTCACTGTCTGAATCAGTTCAGTTTCTTGAGTCTCAACTACAAGCTGAAAGCCATCGATCAGCTGTGCTACGACAAGAAGCGGAAGGACTGCAGAAGTCCCTGGAGCATTCAGATGCATACTTTCTGGTGCAACAGCAAGCGTTGGAGGATTTTAGCGCCAAACAGGACAAAGCTAATTAGCTTGCTAAGCTTATTGCCAGCATGGTGGATACCCAGGATAACGTTTCTTGAGCTCTTATGAAGTTGTTTCAGTTATGCTCTTGTTTTGCTGCTGCGTTTATTTGCACTGGTAGCCAATTTTGACGGCCAGTGTATGTAATATGCTGCTTTGTTCCCTATATTTGCACTGGTGGCGAACTTTGATGCCTAGTGGATGTAATATGTGTAATAGCGGTAATAGGCTAGCCTTAATTGCTTGCTTATTTATTTCCTTATTGTCTTGTTTAGTTTTTTGCTTGTAGTCACTGCAGTTCTTTTTCTGTGTTTTTCTAGTGGCCACAATAGCCTATTTTTGGTAACTAGGCCAAAATAATCATGGCAACACATGGGCTGATGGGCCTCCTGCAGGCCGTATGATCCATGGGCCTTTGTTCGGCCGTAGGACCATTGGCCTTCTATACGGGCCATAGGATCCATCGGCCTTCTTCTATACGGGCCTTAGGAATCAATGGGCCTTCTACGGGCCATAGGGTCCATGGGCCTTTTACGGGCCATACGATCCATGGGCCTTCTACGGGCCATACTTTCCATGGGCCTCATACGGGTCGTAGGATCCATGGGCCTTCTACGGGGCGTATCATCATTTCGCCAATCATGGGCCGTACTATTCGTGGACCATAACGGGTCGTTAATAGGCCGTATTTGATAACTCTATGAAAACAGCCCAACGGGTTTTTTTGACATGAAAACGACCCAACGTATTAACGGTCCGCAAACGGTCCGACTGTAACGACGGGATGAATTTGGCCCACAAGCAGAAAATGACAGTAACGGGCCGTATGTAACCGAATGCTGCAAGTGAGCCCAAGAATCAATGGGCCCTGAGAAGGCCGAAAGATAACTTGGGCTGGAAACGGCCCAATGCAATAACGAGACGTTAATGTGTATAAAGTGATACACTGTTCATTACGGGCCAGTTTCACCACAGACCGTTAATGGGCCAAGAGTTACAAAGGTCCTCATATGGGCCGAAAGAAGTCATGGGCCACACATGGGCCGGAAGTTAAAACGGGCTGAATCATATTGGACGGCCCAGATGACGCTACTGGCCCTAATTCGGATAGGGCGTAACGGGCCCTGGGTTAGCGGGCTGTAAATGGGCTATATGTGAACAGCCGTAACAGGCTTTCCGTGGGCCGGCCCACCACCTTTTGACCAAGTCAAACGGGCCAGACTTTTCACAGGAATGAGCCTCTGTTGGGCCGTGCCACATGTCGTCGTATCATAGGCACCTTCGGTCCAATGAGCGGATGACATCTGTCCCAACGGTGAGCCAACACGTGTTTCCTCTAGCCAATGATGATTTTACACGTGGAAAATCCCCATTGGTCGGGATTGTTAACGGGTTATCGGATCCAAAACCCGACCCGATAGCTTAACAGCGTTCCATTACGGTGGATGCCACGTGTCGGTCACCCTTGACGAAAGCACTTCTGTGACGCGCGGTTTATCGTCATGGAAGTGGAGACTTCCGTGATGATAATTTTGGTAATGTCATGGAACACTTCTATGACAGCACATGTATGACTATCTTGATTCTGTCATAAATTTGTCATGGATGTACATGCATGACAAAAAATGCGACCTACTGTGACAAACACGTATCATCACGGAAGTGTATTTTTTTTTGTAGTGTAAGCTCTGAACTTCTGTGCGGTCTTCATCCAAATTGCTGCAAACTGTTCCATCAGCGCGAACAAGTTTTTCTATCTTGTTCATGCGCTTACGCTGGGCTGTCTGAGCATGAAAATATCCCGTGTTCTGGTCGCCTTCCCGTAGCCACAGAACTCTTGATCTCTATCGGAGCCAGATTTCTTCCTGGTGTAGTGCTAGTTTCAACTTCTTTACCACTGCTTTCTCTTGATTTGTTGCCCCCGCATTGTAGATTAACCACGCAAACGAGTAAGCTACTTGTGGAGCTTTCTGATATTGCATGTCAAACAATCGAACTCTTTCGCCCCGCATGCAGCAAGTCTGATTTACAGCGAGTTGAGGGCCTGAACTATACACTGTAGTCCAGCTTGACCTGCACCTTTTTGCCATGAGTCAAGGCCTAGTTTATCATAGTCCACATGCGTTTACCACATATCTTCGTATATGAAGGGCTTGGGGCCTCTAGGTGCACCTGGCACAAGGTTCTCTCACAGATCCGCGAGAACAAAACAGTGATCAGATTTCGTTGTGACAATGTGTCTGATCCTTACATTCGAGAACATCTGCATGAAAGCAGAATTTCCAAAAGCTCTATCCACCTAGGCTTTCACATTAGATCTCCCCGGCTGCATATTATCCCACGTATATTCCGTCCCTGACCATCCTAGATCATAGAGTGCACACTCGTCGATCACTTCCCGAAACGCCCGCATTTGTCGTTCTGGTTTGGGGCTTCTGAAAAAATGCTCTGAGCCCAGTAGGGTCTCACTAAAATCTCCAATGCACATCCAACCTTCATGTTGGATTGCAAAAGGTGTTCTCAAGAATCTCCAGTTGTGGCATCGATCTTCCACTCTAGGAGCTCCATAGAAACCAGTCACACGCCACTGCTTCGTGGCGTCGTATTTCTCCCGCACCATCACATCAATATGGCTAGAACTATAATTTTTCAGGTCCACATCCAGGTTCGAGGTACAAAACATGCCAATACCACCGCTGAGACCCCTACTACTAACCGCATAGCAGCCTGAAAAACCAAGCAGATTCTATAAATTTTCTACTCTCTGCACTGAATTTTTCGTCTCCATAACAAACAGGAGATCGACCCCTTCTTGCTTCACAATGTTGCGAAGCTCGCGAACTGCCCCGGGGTTCCCAAGCCCCCGGCAGTTCAGCTCAACCAACTCATTGATCCCGGCGGGGCTGACTCGCAGCCACCGCCGAACCCTCCGAACTCTGTGAATTTGTGGGAGTGGGCTTCTTCTTCTTTGGAATTGGTTCTATACCCGAGTCGTCCCCCTCTCCTGCTTTTTTGTCAGCTCCTGTGCTGAACACCACCATGGCATTGGTGGTCTCATTCATTTGCACCTGCTTTGTGGTCTCAACCGGTGGCAGGGCAATCTGTCTATATACTTGTTTCTGCACTTGAGGTCCTCCCTTCCTCTTGTTTGTGTTGTGGCTCTTCTTGGCAGGGGAGACAACCTCAGGGCAAGGATCGACCGTTTCCTTCTCCTTACGAGCATCCTTGGTACTATTTTGGCTGATCGCTGCTCTTTTGACGAACTTTCGTTGGACACTGCTCTCTTCTTCTCATCTGACGATCTCAAGCTGGTCTTGAAAGGTAGGTTGCCATTGTTGGGGAACATAGTAATTTCAAAAAAATTCCTACGCACATGCAAGATCATGGTGATGCATAACAACGAGAGGGAAGAGTATGTCCATGTACCATCGTAGACCGTAAGCGGAAGCATTAGCACAACGCGGTTGATGTAGTCGTATGTCTTCATGGCCCGACCGATCAAGCACCGAAAGCACGACACCTCCGAGTTCTTGCACACGTTCAGCTCGATGACGTCCCTCGAACTCCGATCTAGTCAAGTGTCGAGGGAGAGTTTCGTCAGCACGACGGCGTGGTGACGATGATGATGTTCTACCGACGCAGGGCTTTGCCTAAGCACCGCTATGATATTATCGAGGTGGATTATGGTGGAGGGGGGCACCGCACATGGCTAATAGATCAATGATCAATTATTGTGTCTAGAGGTGCCCCCTGCCCCCGTATATAAAGGAGCAAGGGGGAGGGGGCGGCTGGCCAGGAGGGGGTGCTCCAAGGGGAGTCCTACTCCCACCGGGAGTAGGACTCCCTCCTTTCCTTGTCCAAGTAGGAGAGGGGGAAGGAAGGGAGAGAGGGGAGGAAGGAAAGGGGGGCGCCGCCCCCCCTCCATGTCCAATTTGGACTGGAGGGGGAGGGTGTGCGCGGCCTGCCCTGGCCGCCCATCCTCTTCTCCACTTTGGGCCCATGTGGCCCATTAACCCTCGGGGGGTTCCGGTAACCCCACCTTTTTTGCAGTGGTCGGGCATTGAGTCTGACTCAATTTCACACCTTGTATTACAGGCAAGAACCCTTTCTTTGCTTGATCCATTTTGAACTTTTTCAAAACTTTATCAAGGTATGTACTCTGTGAAAGTCCAATTAAGCGTCCCGGTCTATCTCTATAGATCTTGATGCCCAATATGTAAGGAGCTTCACCGAGGTCTTTCATTGAAAAACTTTTATTCAAGTATCCTTTTATGCTATCCAGAAAATCTATATCATTTCCAATCAATAATATGTCGTCTACATATAATATTAGAAATGCTACAGAGCTCCCACTCACTTTCTTGTAAATACAGGCTTCTCCAAAAGTCTGTATAAAACCATATGCTTTGATTACACTATCAAAGCGTTTATTCCAACTCCAAGAGGCTTGCACTAGTCATAAATGGATCGCTGGAGCTTGCACACTTTGTTAGCATCCTTTGGATCGACAAAACCTTCTGGTTGCATCATATACAACTCTTCTTCCGGAAATCCATTCAGGAATGCAGTTTTGACATCCATTTGCCAAATTTCATAATCATAAAATGCGGCAATTGCTAACATGATTCGGATAGACTTAAGCATCGCTACGGGTGAGAAAGTCTCATCATAGTCAACCCCTTGAACTTGTCGAAAACCTTTCGCGACAAGTCGAGCTTTGTAGACAGTAACATTACCATCAACGTCAGTCTTCTTCTTGAAGATCCATTTATTCTCAATGGCCTGCCGATCATCGGGCAAGTCAACCAAAGTCCACACTTTGTTCTCATACATGGATCCTATCTCAGATTTCATGGCCTCAAGCCATTTTGTGGAATCTGGGCTCATCATCGCTTCCTCATAGTTTGTAGGCTCGCCATGGTCAAGTAACATGACCTCCAGAATAGGACCGTACCACTCTAGTGCGGATCTTACTCTGGATGACCTACAAGGTTTGGTAGTAACATGATCTGAAGTTTCATGATCAATATCATTAGCTTCCTCACTAATTGGTGTAGTCGTCACAGGAACTGGTTTCTGTGATGAACTATTTTCCAATAAGGGAGTAGGTACAGTTACCTCATCAAGTTCTACTTTCCTCCCACTCACTTCTTTCGAGAGAAACTCCTTCTCTAGAAAGGATCCATTCTTAGAAACAAATGTCTGATGACCCACAAGTGTAGGGGATCTGTAGTCCTTTCGATAAGTAAGAGTGTCGAACCCAACGACGAGCAGAAGGAAATGATAAGCGGTTTTCAGTAAGGTTTTCTCTGCAAGCACTGAACTAATAGGTGATAGATAGTTTTGTGATAAGATAAATAGTAACGAGCAAAAAGTAAATAAAGTAAATAAAGTGCAGCAAGGTGGCCCAATCCTTTATGTAGCAAAGGATAAGCCTGGACAAATTCTTGAAGGAAATATGCCCTAGAGGCAATAATAAAGTTATTATTTATTTCCTTATATCATGATAAATGTTTATTATTCATGCTAGAGTTGTATTAACTGGAAACATAATACATGTGTGAATATATAGACAAACAGAGTGTCACTAGTATGCCTCTACTTGACTAGCTTGTTAATCAAAGATGGTTATGTTTCCTAACCATGAACAAGGAGTTGTTATTTGATTAACGAGGTCACATCATTAGTTGAATGATCTGATTGACATGACCCATTCCGTTAGCTTAGCACCCGATCGTTTAGATGTTGCTATTGCTTTCTTAATGACTTATACATGTTCCTATGACTATGAGATTATGAAACTCCCGTTTACCGGAGGAACACTTTGTGTGCTACCAAACGTCACAACGTAACTGGGTGATTATAAAGGTGCTCTACAGGTGTCACCGAAGGTACTTGTTGGGTTGGCGTATTTCGAGATTAGGATTTGTCACTCCGAATGTCGGAGAGGTATCTCTGGGCCCTCTCGGTAATGCACATCACTTAAGCCTTGCAAGCATTGCAACTAATGAGTTAGTTGTGAGATGATGTATTACGGAACGAGTAAAGAGACTTGCCGGTAACGAGATTGAACTAGGTATTGGATACCGACGATCGAATCTCGGGCAAGTAACATACCGATGACAAAGGGAACAACGTATCTTGTTATGCGGTCTGACCGATAAAGATCTTCATAGAATATGTAGGAACCAATATGGGCATCCAGGTCCCGCTATTGGTTATTGACCGGAAATGTGTCTCGGTCATGTCTACAATGTTCTCGAACCGTAGGGTCCGCACGCTTAAGGTTTCGATGATAGTTATATTATGAGTTCATGTATTTTGATGTACCGAAGGTTGTTCGGAGTCCCGGATGTGATCAAGGACATGACGAGGAGTCTCGAAATGGTCGAGACATAAAGATTGATATATTGGACGGACATATTTGGACACCGGAAAGGTTCCGAATGAGATTGGGACTATACCGGAGTGCGTTATCGAGCTGTACGTGTGTCAAGAACTCGGAGGTGCCGGAGTAACGGTGCTTGGATCGGTTGGACCGGGAAGACGTACGACTACTTCCTCTACGTTGTGTCAATGCTTCCGCTTCGGTCTACGAGGGTACGTAGACAACACTCTCCCCTCTCGTTGCTATATCATCACCATGATCTTGCGTGTGCGTAGGATTTTTTTTGAAATTACTACGTTCCCCAACAGTGGCATCCGAGCCTAGGTTATATGGTTTGATGTTATATGCACGAGTAGAACACAAATGAGTTGTGGGCGATATAAGTCATACTGCTTACCAGCATGTCATACTTTGGTTCGGCGGTATTGTTGGATGAAGCGGCCCGGACTGACATTACGCGTACGCTTACGCGAGACTGGTTTTACCGCCGTGCTTTGCACACAGGTGACTAGCGGGTGTCAGTTTCTCCAACTTTAGTTGAACCGAGTGTGGCTACGCCCGGTCCTTGCGAAGGTTAAAACAGCATCAACTTGACAAACTGTCGTTGCGGTTTTGATGCATAGGTGAGATTGGTTCTTGCTTAAGCCCGTAGCAGCCACGTAAAACTTGCAACAATAAAGTAGAGGACGTCTAACTTGTTTTGCAGGGTATGTTGTGATGTGATATGGCCAAGACATGATGCTATATTTTATTGTATGATATGATCATGTTTTGTAACCGAAGTTATCGGCAACTGGCAGGAGCCATATGGTTGTCGCTTTATTGTATGAAATGCAAACACTCTGTAATTGCTTTACTTTATCACTAAGCGGTAGCGATAGTCGTAGAAGCAATAGATGGCGTAAACGACAAACGATGCTACGATGGAGATCAAGGTGTCGCACCGGTGACGATGGTGACCATGACGGTGCTTCGGAGATGGAGATCACAAGCACAAGATGATGATGGCCATATCATATCACTTATATTGATTGCATGTGATGTTTATCCTTTATGCATCTTATCTTGCTTTGATTGACGGTAGCATTTTAAGATGATCTCTCATTAAAAATTATCAAGAAGTGTTCTCCCTGAATATGCATCGTTGCCAAAGTTCGTCGTGCCCAGACACCACGTGATGATCGGGTGTGATAAGCTCTACGTCCATCTACAACGGGTGCAAGCCAGTTTTGCACACGCAGAATACTCAGGTTAAACTTGACGAGCCTAGCATATGTAGATATGGCCTCGGAACACGGAGACCGAAAGGTCGAGCGTGAATCATATAGTAGATATGATCAACATAAGATGTTCACCATTGAAAACTACTCCATCTCACGTGATGATCGGTTATGGTTTAGTTGATTTGGATCACGTGATCACATAGATGACTAGAGAGATGTCTGTCTAAGTGGGAGTTCTTAAGTAATATGATTAATTGAACTTAAATTTATCATGAACTTAGTACCTGATAGTATCTTGCTTGTCTATGTTGTTTGTAGATAGATGGCCCGTGCTATTGTTCCGTTGAATTTTAATGCGTTCCTTGAGAAAGCAAAGTTGAAAGATGATGGTAGCAACTACGCGGACTGGGTCCGTAACTTGAGGATTATCCTCATTGCTGCACAGAAAAATTACGTCCTGGAAGCACCGCTGGGTGCCAGGCCTGCTGCTGATGCAACTGATGACGTTAAGAACGTCTGGCAGAGCAAAGCTGATGACTACTCAATAGTTCAACGTGCCATGCTTTACGGCTTAGAATCGGGACTTCAACGACGTTTTTGAACGTCATGGAGCATATGAGATGTTCCAGGAGTTGAAGTTAATATTCCAGAAGAATGCCCGGATTGAGAGATATGAAGTCTCCAATAAGTTCTATAGCTGCAAGATGGAGGAGAATAGTTCTGTCAGTGAGCATATACTCAAGATGTCTGGGTATTGTAATCACTTGATTCAACTGGGAGTTACTCTTCCGGATGATAGCGTCATTGAAAGAATTCTCCAATCACTTCCACCAAGCTACAAGAGCTTCGTGATGAACTATAATATGCAAGGGATGGATAAAACGATTCCCGAGCTCTTCGCAATGCAAAAGCGTGCGGAAGTAGAAATCAAGAAGGAGCATCAAGTGTTGATGGTCAACAAGACCACTAGTTTCAAGAAAAAGGGCAAAGGGAAGAAGAAGGGGAACTTCAAGAAGAACAGCAAGCAAGTTGCTGCTCCAGAGAAGAAACCCAAATCTGGACCTAAGCCTGAGACTGAGTGCTTCTACTACAAACAGACTGGTCACTGGAAGCGGAACTGCCCCAAGTATTTGGCGGATAAGAAGGATGGCAAGGTGAACAAAGGTATATGTGATATACCTTACTAGAGCTCGCAGTAGCACCTGGGTATTTGATACTGGTTCTGTTGCTAATATTTGCAACTCGAAACAGGGACTACGGATTAAGCAAACACTAGCAAAGGACGAGGTGACGATGCGCGTGGGAAATGGTTCCAAAGTTGATGTGATCGCGATCGGCACGCTACCTCTACATCTACCTTCGGGATTAGTATTAGACCTAAATAATTGTTATTTGGTGCCAGCGTTGAGCATGAACATTATATCTGGATCTTGTTTGATGCGAGACGGTTATTCATTTAAATCAGAGAATAATGGTTGTTCTATTTATATGAGTAATATCTTTTATGGTCATGCACTGTAACACCCACGATGCGGCTATATCTCCCACGTGTCGAAGCACGACTTAGAGGCATAACCGCATTGTGGTTTTGTCGCAAGAAGGGTCATCTTCACACAATCCCATGTAATGAACAAGAATGGGATAAAGAGTTGGCTTACAATCGCCACTTCACACAATGAACATATAATAAATCATACATCACTCAGAGTACACACATATAGTCCGACTACGGACAAAGCCAAAAGAAAAGAAGATAACCCAACTGCTAGATCCCCGATCGTCCCAACTGGGCTCCACTACTGATCAACAAGAAACAAAACATAGCAACGACCAAGGTCTTCGTTGAGCTCCCATATGAGCTCGGTTGCATCACCTGCACTGGTATCATCGGCACCTGCAACTGTTGTGATAGTATTTGGTGAGTCACGAGGACTCAGCAATCTCAAAACCCGCGAGATCAAGACTATTTAAGCTTAAGGGAAAGGAAGGGGTAAAGTGGTGAGGTTGTAGCAGCGACTAAGCATATATGGTGGCTAACATACGCAAATAAGAGCGAGAAGAGAGCAAAAGGAACGGTCGTGAACTAGCAATGATCAAGAAGTGATCCTGAACTCCTACTTACGTCAAACATAACCCAAAACCGTGTTCACTTCCCGGACTCCGCCGAGAAGAGACCATCATGGCTACACACGTGGTTGATGTATTTTAAAGAGGTCAAGTGTCAAGTTATCTACAACCGGACATTAACAAATTCCCATCTGCCTATAACTGCAGGCACGGCTTTCAAAAGATTATACCCTGCAAGGAAAACACCGTTGAACTATTGATTGAAAGGGGGGATTGCGCCGGTTGAATTAAATGACTTGAATGAGATAATAATCTCCAAATAGCTTGAACGGATTGAGAATGGAAACACGAATCTTCTGAGATATCTTGAGCACTCCGAATAAGAATAGAGAGAGATGAACAATTATGAGAGGCACCGGCATGTGATAGCATTTGAACGAGGATAAGGATATGATCAACACCGAAAGCTTGAGTTAAATCCACCGGAGAAGAAAAGAGATGAAGAATAATAAACTTGAAGCTCGTGAGCATCTTCACGAGGGATCACCGGATCAGAACATGATTAAAATATATGAGTCCTTGAAGAAAAAGGGTGGGAGGGCGGGAAAACAAAGACAACTTGGGACGGATGAAACAAACACCGTCGAGAAAACTTAGAATTGATCTTGCGGATGTTGAGATTGATCGTATCATCTCGAAGAGAAGCACGCCGGTTAGAAAAAGAATTAACATGACGATCTCGATGATCAAGAAGGATTAGTATTCACATAGCAATATGAGAATAATGTTTAGGAAAGGTATGGATTCCACATTTGACTTCGAAGCAACTCGAATACCACAAATAAAACAAAACAAAGGATTTGACTTGCAGAATAAGCCGGAACAAACATATGATAGAGATTCCGTCCGAAGTTTTTGTGGTGGGGCCCACACGGGCTCGAGTGTACAGCACCATCATGTACAAGGCAGTGCACATGACATACGAAGTGTCCCCGAACCAGCATAGCCAAGGGTTCTTTAAGACACAACGAGACCACTGTAAAAACGACCGTGGAAAGGCGGACCACTAGATGTCGAACCCCAATCTCATATCATGCATCTGTGGAAAAGATATTCTAGGAGCTACTTGAATTCCCACCTATAAAACTCCCGAAACTTTCTGGTTATGCAATCTGGTGTTGGGGATACAGGGGAAGCAATATATATCTCACCCAAAACTAACAATCCCTACATCCAAGCTGTATCCATCCGTCAACACATAACCAAGAAACCTTCGGAAATCGTGTACCTCAAGCTTCGAAAAGCATCCATTATACGAGTTATGGAAATACTCTCAAGCTCTCCCCAGTACTGGGTTATCGAGGTTATCTCACCAACAACTGCATAAAAGAGATTTTCGATGTCGACAAAACTCAGGTATTCCAGAACTGCAACGATAAAATTATGACGACAACACCTCGGAGCTCAACTCCCCGGGTCAATGCCACATAAATAGACAGGAGGCACCAAGAACAATGTTCTCATCACAAAACCATCGGAACGATTCCAAGATACCCGCGTGATCCTAAATTTTTTTTAGTGAAATTTGAGGAGAGGAAAGTCAAAACATCTACGTCAGGAGACCTCACCAGAGCGACGAAGGGACTGAGGAGTAAAAACAATCCTACTCTCCGATATATATAATCCTAAGACTCAAAACATTTTTGATCTAGACTCAACAACGCCAGCAAACAATCAAGCAGGGAGCTCCTAAGTCGGGGATGGCTCTGATTACCAACTTGTAGCACCCACGATGCGGCTATATCTCCCACGTGTCGAAGCACGACTTAGAGGCATAACCGCATTGTGGTTTTGTCGCAAGAAGGGTCATCTTCACACAATCCCATGTAATGAACAAGAATGGGATAAAGAGTTGGCTTACAATCGCTACTTCACACAATGAACATATAATAAATCATACATCATTCAGAGTACACACATATAGTCCGACTACGGACAAAGCCAAAAGAAAAGAAGATAACCCAACTGCTAGATCCCCGATCGTCCCAATTGGGCTCCACTACTGATCAACAAGAAACAAAACATAGCAACGACCAAGGTCTTCGTTGAGCTCCCATCTGAGCTCGGTTGCATCACCTGCACTGGTATCATCGGCACCTGCAACTATTGTGATAGTATCTGGTGAGTCACGAGGACTCAGCAATCTCAAAACCTGTGAGATCAAGACTATTTAAGCTTAAGGGAAAGGAAGGGGTAAAGTGGTGAGGTTGTAGCAGCGACTAAGCATATATGGTGGCTAACTACGCAAATAAGAGCGAGAAGAGAGCAAAAGGAACGATAGTGAACTAGCAATGATCAAGAAGTGATCCTGAACTCCTACTTACGTCAAACATAACCCAAAACCGTGCTCACTTCCCGGACTCCACCGAGAAGAGACCATCATGGCTACACACGCGGTTGATGTATTTTAAAGAGGTCAAGTGTCAAGTTATCTACAACCGGACATTAACAAATTCCCATCTGCCTATAACCGCAGGCACGGCTTTCGAAAGATTATACCCTGCAGGGGTGTCCCAACTTAGCCCATGATAAGCTCTCGTGACCAACGAAGGAATAGACCTTCTCCCAGGAAGACCCGATCAGACTCGGAATCCCGGTTTACAAGACATTTCGACAATGGTAAAACAAGACCAGCAAAGCCGCCCGATGCGCCGACAATCCCGATAGGAGCTGCACATATCTCGTTCTCAGGGCAACACCGGATGAGCAATCTGTACAACTAAAACCAGACCTCAAGTTTCCCTGAGGGGGCGCTGCAAAGGGCTCTAGTTCGGACCAACACTTAGACAAGCACTGGCCCGGGGGGGTTGAAATAAAGATGACCCTTGAGTCTGCAGAACCCAAGGGAAAAAAGGCTTAGGTGGCAAATGGTAAAACCAAAGTTGGGCCTTGCTGGAGGAGTTTTATTCAAAGCGAACTGTCAAGGGGGTCCCATAAATCACCCAACCGCGTAAGGAACGCAAAATCCGGGAACATAACACCGGTATGACGGAAACTAGGGCGGCAAGAGTGGAACAAAACACCAGGCATAAGGCCGAGTCTTCCACCCTTTACCAAGTATATAGATGCATTAATTAAATAAGAGATATTGTGATATCCCAATCATAATCCTGTCCATCATGGAGCAATCTTCAACTTCACATGCAACTAGCAACGCTATAAGAGGGCTGAGCAAAGCGGTAACATAGCCAAGCAATGGTTTGCTAGGAAGGGTGAAAAGGTTAGAGGCTGACATGGCAATTTGGGAGGCATGGTAAACAAGTGATAGGTAACGCAGCACAGCGATAGAACGAAGCAACTAGCAAGCAAAGATAGAAGTGATATCAAGGGTAATGGTCATCTTGCCTGAAATCCCGCAAGGAAGAAGAACGAGTCCATGAAGAAGACAAACAGACGTAGTCGAACGAATCCTCACAACTCCGGAACGAAACCGAAGCTAACGAGAGAAGCAAACCGGAAAGAAGCAAACAACATGGTAAACACACAAGCATAAACATGTCATGATGCACAAACAAGTATGATGCATGTACGGTTTAATGAGGCATGGCATGGCAATATGCAAAAACAACACTACAAGTTAAGTGGAGCTCAATATGTAACGAGTTGCATATTGATGGAACACCACGACAATTATTTAGTTCTCTCTTGTTTAAGTTACCAAACAATATTAAATGTTATTAAGCATGGCAAGAGGTGAAGCATAACTGAACTAACTATTTATGCAAGTTTAAATGAGGCCGGAAACAACAAACAACAATTCCGGAAAATCCCCATATGTCATTTAGCAATTAAGGCAAACAACAATTTTTAAGCATTTTAATTGTTGTTATCATGATGCGGATGACATATGCAAGTTTTATGCAATCTTTATGAAAACGTTAACATGAGCATGAAACGAGGCATTTGTCGCCATGGCGGAAGGGAAAAGGCGCCACGGCGGTGAAACGAAAATGGTGCCACGGCAACATATCGGTTCCGGTAGCTCACGGAGATACCGGTGCAAAAGGAAGTGAGCGTGAGCGAGTCATGCAAGATGGTGGGGTGATCCTGGCTTCCGGGTTCCCACGGGACGGCGGCATGGAAACGAGTGACAAATCGGACATGGTGCAAACATATCGTACATCTCATACAACACACATTCATTCGGTCCATGGTTGATCGACTCGGGGCTTATACCTTCGAAGCGTGCGTTTTTGGAGCGGGTCGAGTTCGTCGAGGGAAGTAGTCGTTCACGGGTCGTAGTGGAAGTAGTTGTACTCGTGTCGACGGTAGTGGTACACGGACGTCGTGGAAGTAGTCGTACACGGGTCTTCGAGCGACGGTAGATGGTACACGTTTTTCGTAGAAGTTCGGGTCATCGGTAGTGGTACTTGGTGGACCATGTAGTCGAACTTGGCGCATCCGAAGGGGTACTTGACGAAATCCACCTCGGATGTAGTCGTACCCGTGTAGCCGGACTTGACAAAAAAAAGGCACACCGGATGCAGTCACGGACTTGGTGAAAATCTGAAGATGGCCTTGGCGGATGCAAGCATCTGCAAAAGGCCGGTAGAGGCAACGCGGGACAAGGGCGAGGCGACGCCGCGGGGTTGCGGGAGGCGAAGCCACAGGGTGGTGCGGCTGCTGGGGCTCCGACGAACTCCGGCCAAACAGAGGGAACGAGCGGCGCGGGGCTCCTGCTGGGCACAGAGG
Organism: Triticum aestivum; assembly: GCF_018294505.1. Classification (NCBI taxonomy): domain Eukaryota; kingdom Viridiplantae; phylum Streptophyta; class Magnoliopsida; order Poales; family Poaceae; genus Triticum; species Triticum aestivum. The sequence continues at coordinate 620,580,135 of NC_057795.1, forward strand.
ACGACGGTCGCAGGCGCAGGTGCTCGAGGAGCTCCTCTCCTCGAGCGCTCGGGCGACGGGGACTGATGGCGCCGGTGGAGATGCAGGAAGGCAGGCAGCGCAGCTGCACAGGGCTCCGGCGACGCGGAGGCTGGGCACGGGACTCGGCGAGGGACTTGCAGAGGAGGTCGAGGCAGGGACCAAGGCGTGGCAGGGGAGGACCCTGGCGAGGCACAGCCAGATCCGGCGGCGGCGGCTCCGGTGGCTGGCTGGTGGCGCGGAGGCGACGAGGAGGAGGCCGCAGGTGAGGGAGGAGGCGGCTCTGGTCGGTGGGTCGAGGGACTTGGCCGGCGGCGCGACTCGTAGCAGATCGGGCGCGGGGATGGAACTCCAGCGGCGCTGGCTGTGCGTGTGTGTGTGTGTGTGTGGCGGCGGAGTAGGAGTACGAGGGAGCGAGGGGGAGCGAGGGCAGCGAGGGGGACGAGGACCAAGCGATGAGCGTGAGGAAGGACATCGATCGGGAGAGATCGAGAGGAGGGAGGAGCGGTCGAGCGCTGCGGGTGTGCGGCGGGCACGGGAACGAGAGGATGGACTAATTAGAGCTAGGGTTAGGAGGGGCTAGGTGGGCCTTGGGCCGGTTGGGTCGGCCCAGGTGGAGAGGAAATGGCCAGAGGCCTGGCTGGGCTTACCTCTCTCTTCTCTCTCTTATATTTTCTTTAATAGAAAAGCAAAAAGAGAGAGGAAAAGAAAAGGAGGGTTAGGGAAAGAAAATGCGCAAGGGGATAATTTTCCCGAAATGAGTTTGATCCAAGAAAAATAGGAATGGCCAAGATTGCAAGATGTAAATTCAAACTCATTTGAATTTAATTCAAATGGGTTTGAACGGAAGTGAGGGTTTGGGAAGGTCCAAAAATGTTCGGATTTTTGGTGGAGCTCCGGAAAATGATGAAATAATTATTGGCAAGGTTGGAGACCAAACTTGAAGCAGAAAAGGAACGAAATTATTTTGTAAGTGTGTTTTGGTGATTTCCGAAATAAAGAAATATTTAATATAGCTCCCTAATATTGGAGGATATGTTATAAAGAGAAGTCACCAATGTGAAATCCCTCGATTTAAATGGATCGAAAAAAATCCATACAATTTATTTAGGTGAGTTTTTAAAATTAAATGGCATGATGGCATGATGACATGATGCAATGCAAAATAAAAGAGCAAGCACAAAAGACACATGGCAAAACTCGGAATAGCTAGAAGTCTTCTGAAGCATCGGTCTCGGGGCGTTACATGCACCCTTGAAGAGTGGTCTATTTTTGATGAATCTCGATAGTAGTGATACACATATTCATAGTATTGAAGCCAAAAGATGCAGAGTTGATAATGATAGTGCAACTTATTTGTGGCACTGCCGTTTAGGTCATATCGGTGTAAAGTGCATGAAGAAACTTCATACTGATGGAATTTTGGAACCACTTGATTATGAATCACTTGGTACTTGCGAACCGTGCCTCATGGGCAAGATGACCAAAACGCCGTTCTCCGGTACTATGGAGACAGCAACAGATTTGTTGGAAATCATACATACAGATGTATGTGGTCCGATGAATGTTGAAGCTCGTGGCGGGTATCGTTATTTTCTCACCTTCACAGATGATTTAAGCAGATATGGGTATATCTACTTAATGAAGCATAAGTCTGAAACATTTGAAAAGTTCAAAGAATTTCAGAGTGAAGTTGAAAATCATCGTAACAAGAAAATAAAGTTTCTACGATCTGATCGTGGAGGAGAATATTTGAGTTACGAGTTTGGTCTACACATGAAACAATGCAGAATAGTTTCGCAACTCACGCCACCCGGAACACCACAGCGTAATGGTGTGTCCGAACGTTGTAATCGTACTTTACTTGATATGGTGCGATCTATGATGTCTCTTACTGATTTACCGCTATCATTTTGGGGTTATGCTTTAGAGACGACAACATTCACATTAAATAGGGCACCATCAAAATCCGTTGAGACGACACCTTATGAACTATGGTTTGGCAAGAAACCAAAGTTGTCGTTTCTTAAAGTTTGGGGCTGCGATGCTTATGTGAAAAAACTTCAACCTGATAAGCTAGAACCCAAATCGGAGAAATGTGTCTTCATAGGATACCCAAAGGAGACAGTTGGGTACACCTTCTATCACAGATCCGAAGGCAAGACATTCGTTGCTAAGAATGGATCCTTTCTAGAGAAGGAGTTTCTCTCGAAAGAAGTGAGTGGGAGGAAAGTAGAACTTGATGAGGTAACTGTACCTACTCCTTTGTTGGAAATTAGTACATCACAGGAACCGGTTTCTGTGACGTCAAAACCAACTAGTGAGGAAGTTGATGATGATGATCATAGAACTTCAGATCAAGTTACTACAGAACCTCGTAGGTCAAACAGAATAAGATCTGCACCAGAGTGGTACGGTAATCCTATTCTGGAAGTCATGCTACTAGATCATGATGAACCTACGAACTATGAAGAAGCGATGGTGAGCCCAGATTCCGCAAAATGGCTTGAAGCCATGAAATCTGAGATGGGATCCATGTATGAGAACAAAGTATGGACTTTGGTTGACTTTCCCGATGATCGTCAAGCAATTGAGAATAAATGGATCTTCAAGAAGAAGACTGATGCTGACGGTAATGGTACTGTCTACAAAGCTCGACTTGTTGCAAAAGGTTTTCGACAAGTTCAAGGGATTGACTACGATGAGACCTTCTCACCCGTAGCGATGCTTAAGTCTGTCCGAATCATGTTAGCAATTGCCGCATTTTATGATTATGAAATTTGGCAAATGGATGTAAAAACTGCGTTCCTGAATGGGTTTCTGGAGGAAGAGTTGTATATGATGCAACCAGAAGGTTTTATCGATCCAAAGGGAGCTAACAAAGTGTGCAAGCTCCAGCGATCCATTTATGGACTGGTGCAAGCCTCTCGGAGTTGGAATAAACGCTTTGATAGTGTGATCAAAGCATTTGGGTTTATATAGACTTTTGGAGAAGCCTGTATTTACAAGAAAGTGAGTGGGAGCTCTGTAGCATTTCTAATATTATATGTGGATGACATATTGTTGATTGGAAATGATATAGAATTTCTGGATAGCATAAAGGGATACTTGAATAAAAGTTTTTCAATGAAAGACCTCGGTGAAGCTGCTTACATATTGGGCATTAAGATCTATAGAGATAGATCAAAACGCTTAATTGGACTTTCACAAAGCACATACCTTGACAAAGTTTTGAAGAAGTTCAAAATGGATCAAGCAAAGAAAGGGTTCTTGCCTGTATTGCAAGGTGTGAGGTTGAGTAAGACTCAATGTCCGACCACTGCAGAAGATAGAGAGAAAATGAAAGATGTTCCCTATGCTTCAGCCATAGGCTCTATCATGTATGCAATGCTGTGTACCAAACCTAATGTGTGCCTTGCTATAAATTTAGCAGGGAGGTACCAAACTAATCCAGGAGTGGATCACTGGACAGCGGTCAAGAACATCCTGAAGTACCTGAAAAGGACTAAGGATATGTTTCTTGTATATGGAGGTGACAGAGAGCTCATCGTAAATGGTTACGTTGATGCAAGCTTTGACACTGATCCGGACGATTCTAAATCGCAAACCGGATATGTGTTTACATTAAACGGTGGAGCTGTCAGTTGGTGCAGTTCAAAGCAAAGCGTCGTGGCGGGATCTACATGTGAAGCGGAATACATAGCTGCTTCGGAACTAGCCAATGAAGGAGTCTGGATGAAGGAGTTCATATCCGATTTAGGTGTCATACCTAGTGCATCGGGTCCAATGAAAATCTTTTGTGACAATACTGGAGCGATTGCCTTAGCGAAGGAATCTAGATTTCACAAGAGAACCAAGCACATAAAGAGACGCTTCAATTCCATCCGGGATCTAGTCCAGGTGGGAGACATAGAGATTTGCAAGATACATATGGATCTGAATGCTGCAGACCCGTTGACTAAGCCTCTTCCACGAGCAAAACATGATCAGCACCAAGACTCCATGGGTGTTAGAATCATTACTGTGTAATCTAGATTATTGACTCTAGTGCAAGTGGGAGACTGAAGGAAATATGCCCTAGAGGCAATAATAAAGTTATTATTTATTTCCTTATATCATGATAAATGTTTATTATTCATGCTAGAATTGTATTAACCGGAAACATAATACATGTGTGAATATATAGACAAACAGAGTGTCACTAGTATGCCTCTACTTGACTAGCTTGTTAATCAAATATGGTTATGTTTCCTAACCATGAACAAGGAGTTGTTATTTGATTAACGAGGTCACATCATTAGTTGAATGATCTGATTGACATGACCCATTCCGTTAGCTTAGCACTCGATCGTTTAGTATGTTGCTATTGCTTTCTTCATGACTTATACATGTTCCTATGACTATGAGATTATGAAACTCCCGTTTACCGGAGGAACACTTTGTGTGCTACCAAACGTCACAACGTAACTGGGTGATTATAAAGGTGCTCTACATGTGTCACCGAAGGTACTTGTCGGGTTGGCGTATTTCGAGATTAGGATTTGTCACTCCGAATGTCGGAGAGGTATCTCTGGGCCCTCTCGGTAATGCACATCACTTAAGCCTTGCAAGCATTGCAACTAATGAGTTAGTTGCGAGATGATGTATTACGGAACGAGTAAAGAGACTTGCCGGTAACGAGATTGAACTAGGTATTGGATACCGACGATCGAATCTCGGGCAAGTAACATACCGATGACAAAGGGAACAACGTATGTTGTTATGCGGTCTGACCGATAAAGATCTTCATAGAATATGTAGGAACCAATATGGGCATCCAGGTCCCGCTATTGGTTATTGACCGGAAACGTGTCTCGGTCATGTCTACATTGTTCTCGAACCGTAGGGTCCGCACGCTTAAGGTTTCGATGACAGTTATATTATGAGTTTATGTATTTTGATGTACCTAAGGTTGTTCGGAGTCCCGGATGTGATCACGGACATGACGAGGAGTCTCGAAATGGTCGAGACATAAAGATTGATATATTGGACGGATATATTTGGACACCGGAAAGGTTCCGGATGAGATTGGGACTATACCGGAGTTCCGGGAGGTTATCGGAACCCCCCGGTAAGTATATGGGCCTTATTGGGCCTTAGTGGAAAGGAGGGAGAAGGAGCAAAGGAGGGGGCGCCCCCCCATGCCCAATCCGAATTGGGAGGGGGGCCGCCCGCCCCTTTCCTTCTTCCCTCCGCTCTCTTCCTTCCCTCTCCTACTCCTAATAGGAAAGGGGGGCCAAACCTACTTGGAGTAGGTTTGCCCCCCCTAGGGCGCGCCTCCCCTCTTGGCCGGCCCCCTCCTCCTCTCCCCCTTTATATACGAAGGAGGGGGCACCCCATAGACACACAAGTTGATCTTCGTGATCATTCCTTAGCCGTGTGCGGTGCCCCCCTCCACGATATTACACCTCGGTCATATTGTAGCGGTGCTTAGGCGAAGCCCTACGACAGTTGAACATCAAGATCGTCACCACGCCGTCGTGCTGATGGAACTCCTCCCCAAGGCTTTGCTGGATCGAAGCCCGGGGTGCGTTATCGAGCTGTACGTGTGTCAAGAACTCTGAGGTGCCGGAGTAATGGTGCTTGGATCGGTCGGACCAGGAAGACGTACGACTACTTCCTCTACGTTGTGTCAACGCTTCTGCTTCGGTCTACGAGGGTACGTAGACAACACTCTCCCCTCTTGTTGCTATATCATCACCATGATCTTGCGTGTGCGTAGGATTTTTTTTTGAAATTACTACGTTCCCCAATAATTCTAATAATGAAGAAGGAGCTCCCAGGACACATTGGGAATTATCATCAAGCTTGCTTTCATCATTTCGTAAGATTCACGTTCGGTACTTTGATAATTTGATATGTGGGTGGACCGGCACTTGGGTACTGCCCTAACTTGGACAATCATCCCACTTATGATTAACCCCTATTGCAAGCATCCGCAACTACAAACAGGAGTATTAAGGTAAACCTAACCACAACATTAAACATATGGGTCCATATCAACCCCTAACGAAGCAACGCATAAACTAGGGTTTAAGCTTCTGTCACTCTAGCAACCCATCATCTACTTATTACTTCCCTATGCCTTCCTCTAGGCCCAAATAATGGTGAAGTGTCATGTAGTCGACGTTCACATAACACCAGTAGAGGAAAGACAACATACATCTCATCAAAATATCGAACGAATACCAAATTCACATGATTACAAATAGCAAGACTTCACCCATGTCCTCAGGAACAAACGTAACTACTCACAAAGCATATTCATGTTCATAATCAGAGGAGTAATAATATGCATAAAGGATCTGAACATATGATCTTCCACCAAGTAAACCAATTAGCATCAACTACAAGGAGTAATCAACACTACTAGCAACCCACATGTACCAATTTCTGGTTTTGATACAAGATTGGATACAAGAGATGAACTAGGGTTTTGAGAGGAGATGGTGCTGGTGAAGATGTTTATGGAGATTGACCCCCTCCTGATGAGAGGATCGTTGGTGATGACGTTGGTGATGATTTCCCCCTCCCGGAGGGAAGTGTCCCTGGTAGAACAGCTCCGCCAGAGCCCTAGATTGATTCCGCCAAGGTTCCGCCTCGTGGCGGCGGAGTTTCGTCCCGTAAGCTTGCCCACGATATTTTCCAGGGTAAAAGTGATGATATAGCAGAAGATGGACGCCGGAGGCCCACCAGGGGGTCCAGGAGATAGGGGGTGCGCCCTATAGGGGGGGCGCCCCCTGTCTCCTGGACAGGGTGTGGGCCCCCTGGCCTATTTCTTTCGCTCATAAATTCTTAATAAATCCAAAAAGTTGTTTCGTGGAGTTTCAGGACTTTTGGAGTTGTGCAGAATAAGTTTCCAACATTTGCTCCTTTTCCAGCCAGAATTCCAGCTGTCGGCATTCCCCCTCTTCATGGTAAACCTTGTAAAATAAGAGAGAATAGCCATAAGTATTGAGATATAATGTGTAATGACAGCCCATAATGCAATAAATATTTATATAAAAACATGATGCAAAATGGACGTATCAACTCCCCAAGCTTAGACCTCGCTTGTCCTCAAGCGGAAGCCAAAATCGAAAAATATGTCCACATGTTTAGAGATAGAGGTGTCGATAAAAATAAATACGGACATGAGGGCATCATGATCATTCTAATAACAGTAACATAAATATATTTTGTCATATGATTTCCTATGCTCAAGTAATAAACAATTCACAATGTCAAGTATGGTTCATAAACTTCATTGGGAACTAACAAACTATAATCTCAGTCATTGAAGCAATTGCAATTTATCGTAACATCAGAAAGAGTCAATAATAGAGCTTTTCAACAAGCTCACATACTCAACTATCTCGTAGTCTCCCATAATTGCTAACACTCACGTGATACTTATGGTTATAGAGTTTCAGCCGGACACTGAGAAAGATAGGGGCTTATTGTGTTGCCTCCCAACGTATTCACCTTTAGGTGTTGTCAACAATAATAGCCTATGCCAACTTACATCCAATTGGATATATGTATCATGATCCTTCAAACACGAGGAGCTTGCCAAAGGATAAAATGAAAAAGGGGAAAGGTGAGGATCACCATGACTCAAGCATAAAGTAAAAACATAAAATAAAAGATAGGCCCTTCGCAGAGGGAAGCAGAGGTTGTCATGCGCGTTTAGGGTTGATGCACGAAATCTTAATGCAAAAGAACATCACTTTATATTGCCCCTTGTATGTGGACCTTTATTATGCAATTCGTCGCTTTTATTACTTCCACAACAACTTCGTACAAAGCTTATTTTCTCTGCACTAATAAGTCATACATATTTAGAGAGAAATTTTTATTGCTTGCACCGATGACAACTTACTTGAAGGATCTTACTCAATCCATAGGTAGGTATGGTGGACTCTCATGGCAAAACTGGGTTTGAGGATATTTGGAAGCACAAGTAGTATCTCTACTTGGTGCAAGGAATTTGGCTAGCAAGAGGGAGAAAGGCAAGCTCAACATGTTTGGAAGGTCAATGACAATATACTTTAACTAAGATGTCGGAAAACATAAACCATTACGTTGTCTTCCTTGTCCAACACCAACTCTTTTAGCATGTCATACTTAATGAGTGCTTCACAATCATAAAAGATGTCCAAGATAATATATCTATATGTGAACCCCTCTTTCTTTATCACTTCCTATTAATTGCAACGATGACCAAGGCTACGTTCATCAACTCTCAACATTTTTTATGCCTCATACTTTCTATGTGTGAAGTTATCACTATCCATAAGATCAATATGAACTCTTTTGTTCTTTCTACTTTCTCAAGATCATAGAAACATAGCAAAGCCCTTGACTCAACACTAATCTTTATTATAGATAGCACACGGACTCGCTTACATAAAGAGATCACAATGCAAAACTCAAAACTACTTGATATCAAAACTTCAATCTACTAGATCAAGATACTACTAAAAGGATCGAACTAAATAAAGCGGTAAAGATAGGAGTGTGATGGTGATACGATACCGAGGCACCTCCCCCAAGCTTGGTAGTTGCCAAGGGGAGTGCCCATACCCAAGTGATTATTTCTTCGGAGCTAATGGAGGTGGTGATGATGACGGTGGAATTGTTGCATTTTTCTTCTCTAGCTTGCGTCTGAGGCTAAAATTTTCCTCCCTCAAATCCTCATTCTCGAGCTAAAATTTCATTATCTTTTTGCATAGTGCTACCTTGATGTCCTGCAAAAAACGTGGTGGGATAGATTGGACCTTAGGGAGGCTTGACTCCTTGAACTCCACATGCATATCACTAGGTTGAGGTAGTAGATCGTCCTCTTCATCGGAGCTTGTCTCCTCCTTCCTCTTTGGATCATAGTCTTCTTCTTCTTCTGTGGTCCAGCCATAATGTTCCACATCCCCATATACTTTTGGATTTGCAATATAATCAACCATGTAGCTCTCTCCCTCCGAATCTTGGGACGACATCTTGTTCCAAATCTGCAACAGGAACAGCTCAAAACGAAAACAGAAGATATTCGCGTGATACAGTGGTCAAAACCTTCGGGAGTATATATAATGAATTTTTACCGACCAAAATACATAACATACAAGAAAACGGAGTCCGGGAGGCACACGAGGTGCCCACAAGACAGGGGGCGCACCCTACAGGGGGGGCTCCTCTCTCGTGGGAGCCTCGTGTCCCTTTCGGACTACTTCTTTCTTCCAGAAATTCTTAAATCATCCAAAACTGATAAAAAATTGCCATTAGAGTTGTTTTGGAGTCGGTTTACTTACCGTACCACGTACCTATGCCTTTTTGGGATCTGGAACATACTGGAAAGTGTCTCTTATGTATTCCTCGGGGGTTATGGTTTCAATAATATTAGTTTCAACATTGATAGGATTACCTGAAATATAATGTTTAATTCTTTGACCGTTAACCACCCTCGGATTTGTGCCTTCGAAGTTGTTGATTTTTATAGCACCAGAACGATAGACCTCCTCGATAACGTAGGGACCTTCCCATTTTGAGAGAAGTTTTCCTGCAAAAAATCTTAAACGAGAGTTGAATAATAACACATAATCTCATACGTTAAACTCACGCTTTTGTATCCTCTTATCATGCCAGCGTTTGACTTTTTCTTTGAAAAGCTTGGCATTCTCATATGCTTGGTTTCTCCATTCATCAAGTGAGCTAATATCAAACAACTTCTTCTCACCAGCAAGTTTGAAGTCATAATTGAGCTCTTTAATAGCCCAATATGCTTTATGTTCAAGTTCAAGAGGTAAATGACATGCTTTTCCATAAACCATCTTATATGGAGACATACCCATAGGATTTTTGTATGCAGTTCTATAGGCCCATAATGCATCATCAAGTTTTTTGGACCAATTTAGATATATTCACAATCTTTTGCAAAATTAATTTGAGCTCTCTATTGCTCAACTCTACTTGACCACTAGACTGCGGGTGATAAGGAGACGCGATTCTATGATTGACATCATACTTAGAAAGCATCTTACGGAAAGCACCATGAATAAAGTGTGAACCACCATCAGTCATAAGATATCTAGGGACTCCAAACCTCAGAAAAATAACTTCTTTAAGCACTTTAATAGAAGTGTTATGATCAGCACTACTAGTTGGAATAGCTTCTACCCACTTAGTAACATAATCAACAACAACTAAAATATGTACCATTGGAGGCAGGAAAAGGTCCCATATAATCAAAGCCCCAAACATCAAATGGTTCAATAACAAGAGAATAATTCATAGTCATTTCTTGATGTCTACTAATGTTACCTATTCTTTGACATTCATCACAAGATAAGACAAACTTACAAGCATCTTTGAAGAGAGTAGGCCAATAAAAACCAGATTGTAGTACCTTGTGTGCAGTTCTATCTCCAGCGTGGTGTCCTCCATAAGATCAGAGTGACACTTGTGTAGGATTTGTTCCTGTTCATGCTCAGGCACACAACGTCTAATAATACCGTCTACTCCTTCTTTATAAAGGTATGGATCATCCCAGAAGTAATGTCTTAAATCATAAAAGAACTTTTTCTTTTGCTGGAATGTGAAACTAGGCGGTATATATTTAGCAACAATGTAATTAGCATAATCAGCATACCAAGGAGCAGTACGAGAAGCATTGACAACTGCTAATTGTTCATCAGGAAAACTATCATTAATAGGCAGTGGGTCATCAAGAACATTCTCTAACCTAGACAAGTTGTCTACAACGGGGTTCTCAGCTCCCTTTCTATCAATAATATGCAAGTCAAATTCTTGGAGCAAGAGAACCCATCTAATGAGTCTAGGCTTAGCATCTTTCTTTTCCATAAGATATTTAATAGCAGCATGATCAGTGTGAATAGTAACTTTGGAATCAACAATATAAGGTCTAAACTTATCACATGCAAACACAACTGCTAAGAACTCTTTTTCAGTAGTAGCATAATTTCTCTGGGCAGTATCAAGAGTCTTACTAGCATACTGGATAACATTCCATTTCTTATCGACTCTTTGCCCTAAAACATCACCTACAACATAATCACTAGCATCGCACATAATTTCAAAAGGTAAATTCCAATCAGGTGGCTGAACAATAGGTGCAGTGATCAAAGCTTTCTTAAGTGTTTCAAATGCTTCTACACAATCATCATCAAAGACAAAAGGAATGTCTTTTTGCAATAAATTAGTTAGAGGCCTAGAGATTTTATAAAAGTCCTTAATGAACCTCCTATAAAAGCTGGCATGACCAAGGAAACTTCTTATACCTTTTATGTCCTTGGGACATGGCATCTTTTCAATAGCATCAACTTTGGATTTATCAACTTCAATACCTCTCTCGGAGATCTTGTGCCCAAGACAATGCCTTCATTAACCATTAAGTGACACTTTTCCCAATTCAAGACGAGACTAGTGTCTTCGCATCTCTGCAAAACTCGATCAAGGTTGCTCAAACAATCATCAAAAGAGGATCCATAGACGGAGAAGTCATCCATGAATACCTCACAAATCTTTTCACAAAAATCAGAAAATATAGCCATCATGCATCTTTGAAAGGTAGCAGGTGCATTACATAAACCAAAAGGCATACGTCTATAAGGAAAAGTACCAAAAGGGCAAGTAAAAGTAGTTTTAGATTGATACTTCGCGGACACAGGTATTTGAGAGAAGCCAGAATAACCATCTAGAAAGCAAAAATGTGTGTGTTTGGATAGCCTTTCTAGCATTTGATCAATAAAAGGTAAAGGGTAATGATATTTCTTAGTAGCTTTATTTAACTTACGGAAATCAATTACCATCCTATAGCCTGTAATAATTCTTTGCGGGATCAATTCATCTTTATCATTAGGAACAATGGTAATACCTCCCTTTTTAGGGACACAATGGACAGGGCTTACCCATTCACTATCAGCAACGGGATAAATAATACCTGCCTCCAGGAGTTTTAGAATCTCCTTTCTCACCACTTCCTTCATTTTGGGGTTTAATCATCTTTGAGGATCTCTAACTGGTTTGGCATCTTTCTCCACTGAAATTTTGTGTTGAGATAATGTGGGACTAATGCCCTTAAGATCGTCTAGAGTATATCCAATAGCAGCTCGGTGCTTCTTCAGAGTTTTCAATAATCTTTCTTCTTCTTTCTCTGAAAGGTTAGCACTAATAATAACAGGATATATTTCTTTTTCATCAAGATAAGCATACTCGAGATTATCAGGTAAGGGTTTGAGTTCGAACACGGGATCACCCTTGGGTGGAGGGGGATCCCCAAGAATTTCAACGGGAAGGTTATGTTTTAGCATAGGTTCTTGTTTAAGGAACACTTCATCTATTTCTTCCCTTTCCTTCATAAACATATCGTTTTCATGGTCTAACAAATATTGTTCTAACGGATCAGTTGGAGGAACAACAATGGAAGCAAGACCAATAATTTCATCCTTACTAGGTGGTTCCCTTTCACGAGGTTGTCTACTAAACTTAGCGAAATTAAACTCATGAGACATACCATCTATGCCAACAGTGACAATATTCTTTTCACAATTAATCTTAGCACTAGCAGTATTCAAGAAGGGTCTACCAAAAATAATGGGACAAAAATCATCTTGTGGGGAACCAAGAACAAGAAAATCAGCAGGGTATTTAATCTTCCCACACAAGACTTCAACATCTCTAACAATCCCAATAGGTTTAATGGTGTCCCTATTAGCAAGCTTAATAGTAACATCAATGTCTTCTAATTCAACAGGTGCAATATCGTGCATAATTTCTTTATAAAGATCATAAGGTATCGCATTAGCACTAGCACCCATATCACATAAGCCATGATAACAATGATCTCCTATTTTAACAGAAATAACAGGCGTGCCTACAACAGGTCTACGTGTCTTAGTATCGGGTCTAGCAATATTAGCAGTTTCACCCAAGAAAGAGATAACATGCCCATCTAAGTCCTCATCCAAGAGATCTTTAATCATAGCAATACCAGGTTCAACATTAATTTCCTCAAGAGGTGTATAAGTCCTAGTATTACTCTTCCGAACAACAGTCGAAGCTTTAACATGATCTTTTATCCTAACAGGAAAACGAGGTTTCTCGACATAAGCAGTAGGAATAGTAGGATCGCTATATGTAATAGTCTTTTCTTCGACTGTAATAGGTGCAACTACTTTCACTTCAACAGGAGGATTATATTTAAACCACTTCTCTTTAGGGAGATCAACGTGAGTAGCAAAAGTTTCAAAAAAAGTAGCTACTATCTCGGAGTCAAGTCCATACTTAGAGCTAAATCCATGGAAAGCATTGGTATCCATAAAAGATTTAACACAATCGAACTTAGGTGTCATACCTGACTCCTTACCATCGTCGGAACCCCAATCTTCAGAGTTGTGTTTAATTCTTTCCAATAAGTCCCATTTGAAATCAATAGTCTTCAGTATATAGGAACCAACACAGGAAGTATCGAGCAGGTTGCGATTATCAAGAGAAAGCCGAGCATAAAAATTCTGAATAATCATTTCCCGAGAGAGATCATGATTGGGGCATGAATATAACATTGACTTAAGCCTCCCCCAAGCTTGAGTGATGCTTTCTTCTTCGCGAGGCCAGAAATTATATATGTAATTACGATCACGATGAACAAGATGCATAGGATAGAACTTCTTGTGAAATTCCTACTTCAGTCGCTTATAATTCCAAAATCTCGTATCATCACATAGCCTATACCATGTCATTGCATCTCCCTTCAAAGATAAAGCGAAGACCTTCCTTTTGACAACATCATCGGGGATACCTGCAAGCTTAAACAATCCACAAACTTCATCCACAAAAATAAGGTGTAAGTCAGGATGCAATGTTCCGTCTCCTGCAAAAGGATTAGCTAGCAGTTTTTCTATCATACCCGAAGGAATCTCAAAGTGAATATTTTCATAAGGTTCAGTAGGTTGAGGAGAATCTCTTTGCTCTTCTGGTTGGGGTGAAGATACCCCAAACAAGCCCCTCAAAGGATTAGTTTCCATAGTGACAAGTAACAGAAAATTTCAGCACACTAAATAAATGTTTCCTTACCAAGTTCCACTCACCAAAAGCGCTACACTCCCCGGCAACAGCGCCAGAAAAGAGTCTTGATAACCCACAAGTGTAGGGGATCTATCGTAGTCCTTTCGATAAGTAAGAGTGTCGAACCCAACGAGGAGCAGAAGGAAATGATAAGCGGTTTTCAGTAAGGTTTTCTCTGCAAGCACTAAAATAATAGGTGATAGATAGTTTTGTGATAAGATAAATAGTAACGAGCAAAAAGTAAATAAAGTAAATAAAGTGCAGAAAGGTGGCCCAATCCTTTAAGTAGCAAAGGATAAGCCTGGACAAATTCTAATAATGAAGAAGGAGCTCCCGAGGACACATTGGGAACTATCGTCAAGCTAGTTTTAATCATGTTTGTAAGATTCGCGTTCGGTACTTTGATAATTTGATATGTGGGTGGACCGGCACTTGGGTACTGCCCTAACTTGGACAAGCATCCCACTTATGATTAACCCCTATTGCAAGCATCCACAACTACAAACAGGAGTATTAAGGTAAACCTAACCACAACATTAAACATATGGGTCCATATCAACCCCTAACGAAGCAACGCATAAACTAGGGTTTAAGCTTCTGTCACTCTAGCAACCCATCATCTACTTATTACTTCCCTATGCCTTCCTCTAGGCCCAAATAATGGTGAAGTGTCATGTAGTCGACGTTCACATAACACCACTAGAGGAAAGACAACATACATCTCATCAAAATATCGAACGAATACCAAATTCACATGACTACTAATAGCAAGACTTCACCCATGTCCTCAGGAACAAACTAACTACTCACAAAGCATATTCATGTTCATAATCAGAGGAGTAATAATATGCATATAGGAACTGAACATATGATCTTCCACCAAGTAAACCAATTAGCATCAACTACAAGGAGTAATCAACACTACTAGCAACCCACAGGTACCAATTTGTGGTTTTGATACAAGATTGGATACAAGAGATGAACTAGGGTTTTGAGAGGAGATGGTGCTGGTGAAGATGTTGATGGAGATTGACCCCCTCCCGGTGAGAGGATCGTTGGTGATGACGTTGGTGATGATTTTCCCCTCCGGGAGGGAAGTGTCCTCGGCAGAACAGCTCCGCCAGAGCCCTAGATTGATTCCGCCTCGTGGCGGCAGAGTTTCGTCCCGTAAGCTTGCCCACGATATTTTCCAGGGTAAAAGTGATGATATAGCAGAAGATGGACACCGGAGGCCCACCAGGGGGCCCAGGAGATAGGGGGTTGCGCCCTACAGGGGTGGGCCTGTCTCCTGGACAGGGTGTGGGCCCCCTGGCCTATTTCTTTCACTCATAAATTCTTAATAAATCCAAAAAGTTGTTTCGTGGAGTTTCAGGACTTTTGGAGTTGTGCAGAATAAGTTTCCAACGTTTGCTCCTTTTCCAGCCAGAATTCCAGCTGCCGGCATTCCCCCTCTTCATGGTAAACCTTGTAAAATAAGAGAGAATAGCCATAAGTATTGAGATATAGTGTGTAATGTCAGCCCATAATGCAATAAATATTGATATAAAAGCATGATGCAAAATGGACGTATCGATGTCTTGCCTTCGAATCTGTGATAGAAGGTGTACCCAACAGTTTGCTTTGGGTATCCTATGAAGACACATTTCTCCGATTTGGGTTCAAGCTTATTAGGTTGATGTTTTTTCACATAAGCATCACAGCTCCAAACTTTAAGAAACGACAACTTTGGTTTCTTGCCAAACCATAGTTCATAAGGTGTCGTCTCAACAGATTTTGATGGTGCCCTATTTAACGTGAATGCGGCCGTCTCTAAAGCATAACCCCAAAACGATAGTGGTAAATCAGTAAGAGACATCATAGATTGCACCATATCTAGTAAAGTGCGATTACGACGTTCAGACACACCATTACATTGTGGTGTTCCAGGTAGCGTGAGTTGCGAAACTATTCCGCATTGTTTCAAATGTAAACCAAACTCGTAACTCAAATATTCTCCTCCACAATTAGATCGTAGAAACTTTATTGTCTTGTTACGATGATTTTCAACTTCACTCTGAAATTCTTTGAACTTTTCAAATGTTTCAGACTTATGTTTCATTAAGTAGATATACCCATATCTGCTTAAATCATCTGTGAAGGTGAGAAAATAACGATACCCGACGCGAGCTTCAATATTCATTGGACCACATACATCAGTATGTATGATTTCTAACAAATCAGTTGCTTGCTCCGTAGTTCCGGAGAACGGCGTTTTAGTCATCTTGCCCATGAGGCATGGTTCGCAAGTACCAAGTGATTCATAATCAAGTGATTCCAAAAGTCCATCAGTATGGAGTTTCTTCATGCGCTTTACACCAATATGACCTAAACGGCAGTGCCACAAATAAGTTGCACTATCATTATCAACTCTGCACCTTTTGGTTTCAACATTATGAGTATGTGTATCACTACTATCGAGATTCATCAAAAATAGACCACTCTTTAAGGGTGCATGACCATAAAAGATTTTACTCATATAAATAGAACAACCATTATTCTCAGATTTAAATGAATAACCGTCTCGCATCAAACAAGATCCAGATATAATGTTCATGCTCAACGCTGGCACCAAATAACAATTATTTAGGCCTAAAACTAATCCCGAAGGTAGATGTAGAGGTAGCGTGCCGACGGTGATCACATCGACTTTGGAACCATTTCCTACGCACATCGTCACCTCGTCCTTAGCCAGTGTCCGCTTAATCCGTAGTCCCTGTTTTGAGTTGCAAATATTAGCAACAGAACCAGTATCAAATACCCAGGTGCTACTGCGAGCTCTGGTAAGGTACACATCAATAACATGTATATCACATATACCTTTGTTCACCTTGCCATCCTTCTTATCCGCCAAATACTTGGGGCAGTTCCGCTTCCAGTGACCAGTCTGTTTGTAGTAGAAGCACTCAGTCTCAGGCTTAGGTCCAGACTTGGGTTTCTTCTCTTGAGAAGCAACTTGTTTGCTGTTCTTCTTGAAGTTCCCCTTCGTCTTCCCTTTACCCTTTTTCTTGAAACTGGTGGTCTTGTTGACCATCAACACTTGATGCTCCTTTTTGATTTCTCCCTCCGCAGCCTTTAGCATTGCGAAGAGCTCAGGAATAGTCTTGTTCATCCCTTGCATATTATAGTTCATCACAAAGCTCTTGTAGCTTGGTGGCAGTGATTGACGAATTCTGTCAATGACACTATCATCAGGAAGATTAAGTCCCAATTGAATCAAGTGATTATTATACCCCAGACATTTTGAGTATATGTTCACTGACAGAACTATTCCCTTCCATCTTGTAGCTATAGAACTTATTGGAGACTTCATATCTCTCAATCCGGGCATTTGCTTGAAATATTAACTTCAACTCCTGGAACATCTCGTATGCTCCATGACGTTCAAAACGTTGTTGAAGTCCCGGTTCTAAGCCGTAAAGCATGGCACACTGAACTATCGAGTAGTCATCAGCTTTGCTCTGCCAAACATTCACAATGTCTGTAGTTGCATCTGCAGCAGGCCTGGCACCCAGCGGTTCTTCCAGGACATAATTTTTCTATGCAGCAATGAGGATAATCCTCAAGTTATGAACCCAGTCCGTGTAATTGCTACCATCATCTTTCAACTTCGCTTTCTCAAGGAACGCATTAAAATTCAACGGAACAACAACACGAGCTAGCTATCTACAATCAACATAGACATGCAAAATACTATCAGGTACTAAGTTCATGATAAATTTAAGTTCAATTTAATCATATTACTTAAGAACTCCCACTTAGATAGACATCCCTCTAATCATCTTAAGTGATCACGTGATCCAAATCAACTAAACCATAACCGATCATCACGTGAAATGGAGTAGTTTTCAATGGTGAACATCATTATGTTGGTCATATCTACTATATGATTCATGCTCGACCTTTCGGTCTCAGTGTTCTGAGGCCATATCTGCATATGCTAGGCTCGTCAAGTTTAACCTGAGTATTCTGCGTGTGCAAAACTAGCTTGCACCCGTTGTAGATGGACGTAGAGCTTATCACACCCGATCATCACGTGGTGTCTGGGCACGATGAACTTTGGCAATGGTGTATACTCAGGGAGAACACTTTTTATCTTGAAATTTAGTGAGAGATCATCTTATAATGCTACCGTCAATCAAAGCAAGATAAGATGCATAAAGGATAAACATCACATGCAATCAATATAAGTGATATGATATGGCCATCATCATCTTGTGCTTGTGATCTCCATCTTCGAAGCACCGTCATGACCACCATCGTTACCGGCGCGACACCTTGATCTCCATCGTAGCATCGTTGTCGTTTCGCCATCTATTGCTTCTACGACTATCGCTACCGCTTAGTGATAAAGTAAAGCAATTACAGGGCAATTGCATTGCATACAATAAAGCGACAACCATATGGCTCCTGCCAGTTGCCGATAACTCGGCTACAAAACATGATCATCTCATACAATAAAGTATAGCATCACGTCTTGACCATATCACATCACAACATGCCTTTCAAAAACAAGTTATACGTCCTCTACTTTGTTGTTGCAAGTTTTACGTGGCTGCTACGGGCTGAGCAAGAACCGTTCTTACCTACGCGTTAAAACCACAATGATAGTTCGTCAAGTTAGTGTTGTTTTAACCTTCTCAAGGACCGGGCGTAGCCACACTCGGTTCAACTAAAGTTGGAGAAACTGACACCCGCCAGCCACCTATGTGCAAAGCACGTCGGTAGAACCAGTCTCGCGTAAGCGTATGCGTAATGTCGGTCCAGGCCGCTTCATCCAACAATACCGCTGAACCAAAGTATGACATGCTGGTAAGCAGTATGACTTGTATCGCCCACAACTCACTTGTGCTCTACTCGTGCATATAACATCAACGCATAAAACCTAGGCTCGGATGCCACCGTTGGGGAACGTAGTAATTTCAAAAAAAAATCTACGCACACGCAACATCATGGTGATGCATAGCAACGATAGGGAAGAGTATGTCCACGTACCCTCGTAGACCGTAAGCGGAATCGGAAGCACAACGCAGTTGATGTAGTCGTACGTCTTCACGGCCTGACCAATCAAGCACCGAAAGCACGACACCTCTGAGTTCTTGCACACGTTCAGCTCGATGACGTCCCTCGAACTCCGATCTAGTCGAGTGTCGAGGGAGAGTTTTGTCAGCACGACGGCATGGTGATGATGATGATGTTCTACCGACGCAGGGCTTCGCCTAAGCACCGCTATGATATTATCGAGGTGGATTATGGTGGAGGGGGGCACCGCACACGGCTAATAGATCAATGATCAATTGTTGTGTCTAGAGGTGCCCCCCTGCCCCCGTATATAAAGGAGCAAGGGGGAGGGGGCGGCCGGCCAGGAGGGTGCGCGCCAAGGGGAGTCCTACTCCCACCGGAAGTAGGACTCCCTGTTGGTGTCAAAATCGGCGGATCTCGGGTAGGGGGTCCCAAGTTGTGCGTCTTAGGATCAATGGTAACATGAACACGAGATTTTACCCAGCTTCAGGCTCTCTTGATGAGATAATACCCTACATGCTGCTTGATTGACTATAATGAGCATAGGGGTTACAAGAGTTGATCTACCCCAAGATCATATGTTGTGGTCTAAACCCTAGAGGTATGATGAGTAATGTCATAATAATAATCCTCTATCGACTAGCCTAGCTTTGGTTTATATAATGTACCAGAGGCCTAGGATAACAAGAGTCCTAGCCGAATACGCCAGTGGGGGAGGAGTCCTTGTCTTGATCACCAAGTCTTGTGGAATCTTCCTTGTATGTGGCAACTGTCTGAACTGGCCCATGAGTATACGGCCATGGGGGTCCTCGGCCCAATCTAACTGATCAGGGGACGACGTGGTGAGCACCCCCTAGTCCAGGACACCATTAGTAGCCCCCTGAACCGGTCTTCAAGTTGGGGATGCTCCTCGATTCTTCCGAACTGTTCTTCATCTTCGGTCGTCGGTCTTGAAAACTGGTTCAACAAATCTTCTCATCTTCGATCTTGAGGATCGCAAAGTAAATCCGAAGAGTTTATATGTCGGGTATCCGAGGAGCCCCTTTAAGTTTCCGGCCTTTATCAATGCCTTGTTATTATTATGCCGCACTTCAGGTTTGAAGTTATTCTCGGGCGGCAGCATCCTCTTGCGTCCGAGCTCCAACACCGGATTGCATTCGAGGTATCTTTTGCAGCCAAGCACCAACGTCGGACTGCTTCCGAGCTCCAACGCCGGAATGTGTCCAAGCTCTAACGCTGGACTGTGTCCAAGCTTCAACGCCGGACTGTATCCGAGCTCCAATGCCGGACTATATCCGAGATGTCATAGATCATCTGGGTTCAAAAAGTTGAAGGAGTTTAGCCGAGCTTAATGCCAGAAATGCCCTCTATGGAGCCAGCCACTGGCGCCCGAGCTTAATGCCGGACTGCTTTCGAGGTGGTGCACCACCCCTGACTGCGGGCTGATTTTTTGATTGGTGCAATTTATTCTTTGCTGAGATATATAGCCAGTAGCCCTCAAGGTATGTGCGTCGGTCTAAAACCCGAGATGCACCTGAAGGAAAACATGAAACCGCTGATCATAGTTGCCCTTGAGACTCAGGTCGATGTGCGAAATCGGCCTGAGGATCAATTCCTAGCTCGACAACATACATAGGAATAGAAACGCGGTGTGCAAAGTCTTCGAGACTCAGGTTGGGTGCGGCCGACCATCCTGAGGATAATAATCTCCTCGAAAACTATACTGCACTTTAAATTTTCTGCATTGGATTGTCATTGCAGTAGCCCCCGAGACACTGGTCGGGTGGCGACACTAGATCAGGGGATCAATGTACCCTTTTAATATTTGTAAATAATAAGCACGAAGCCCAGTAGCCCCCGAGCCTTAATGTGGGCACGGGTGGCCAAATTAAGGATCGATATCCAAGGTAAAATCACAAATTATGTGTAATGATTCTATGTATCCAATTACTTTGCATCATCAATGGTCGCATCCACATTGTACAAAACTTTGTCGACCGGCCATCGGCTTCAACCTCCTCGGCCAGTAGCCAGGGAGTGTTTGTCCCACTTTATAAAGCCTTTATGAGGGCAAAGATTTGCGGCAAACAAGGCAATCCGGCCATACGGTTTTATAAACAAAAGTATGCAGAGAGACATGTTATATTATTGTTTAACATAAGAAACATCGTCCAAAGAAAATAGTCCCGCTATCGGTTCCTTTCTTTGGGCTGTCATGCTAAGCATGAACATGAAACCTCGGCTCCAATCAATGTGGGAGGAAAATACTGAGGATTTAGTTCGGGAAAAGCTTCCAAACTCTATGGTCTAGATGAACCCAAATTTTCACTTCTGTTGCGACCATTTATAATCTGAAAGTGGCCCATCATCAGCTTCTACCCCCTTGTAGATGCTATGCAGGGTGTTTCCGAAATAACAAAACAACCCTTAGCCGACGTCTCGGTGCCCGAAGGCGGTTGTGTTGGTGGAAACGAGGCGATCAGATAAGTGGGCTTTATGACTTTCACTTAGTCATAGGAGCTTAAAATTGGGAGGCTAGCAAGTAGCTCCCCGCTTAGTGTTCGGTGACAGCCTAGGTCAAGCCGTAAACACTTCGGACAATGTTATGAACGACCCGTCATTTAATATAGTCATCGGATCGCTGACCGGTTTATGCTTTATTGTGACAGTCAGTTTTCGGCTTTCTCCACCGAGGTGCTTAACCATGCGAGCTGGAAGCACAATCGCAGTGGTTCTCCTTTTGCACACCTAACCGAACAAAGCGGGATTTCGGAGGCAAGCACAGGAGCCGGGCAACCCAACAATCGACCGAAGACACAATTTCAAACCGATGCATATATAGCAATATCCGAGATTTTTTGCCGAATCTCTAAAGGTGTCCGGCGTTGTACTGAGAGACTTATGCGGAAAACACACAAATAGTTGAAAAGTGCCATAGGATTGGAAAACTAAAAAAACGTGAGTAAAAACTCGACGTCCGAACTAGATTAATTGTTCGGTGCCAATCAAAAAATTGGTCTTAGAGAAAAAATTGTGCTTCTGTCATGCTTTAACATGACACATCCTATCTCAAGACTTCAAGCGGGTCAGCCTACGGCTTCAACCTCCTATCCCGAAGGTGGATGAGAGGGAAATCGGGCTATTGACCACACACTTGCGTCGAAAAAAGGAGTGATAGAAAAAAAAACTTTGCAACGACTAGGAAGAAGAACACTTATTATAAAACAGCTCATATAAATTTAAGAGCCCCCAAGTGACTTGGGTAAAAGAATTTTATGTACAATGATTGTATGTACCGAAGTACTTATATCATATATGTGTTCACCCGAACTTTGAACGCGTCTTAACCGACCGTCAGCTTCTCCCTCTTTGGCCAAAGGCCGGAAAGTGTTATGTACTCCATCTTCGAGAATATCGACGGTGTTTCCGATAACCAGGCAACCAGGTCATAAGGATGTAACAGACAAAGCGCGCTCAGGGAACTTATGCTATATTACTGATAAAGTGTAAGAAGCATCTTCGAAGAAAATAGTACCCCCACCGATACCTTTCTTCGGTGCTCATTGTTAATATGAGACTTGTGCAATAGATTTTTTGTACTCATGAGTTCCGTTGTGTGCCGACCATAATTGAATAACAATAAAAGCGCTAGCTTTCGGCTCCACCCAGTCTGAGGTCAGAGCTCGGAAGAACCGGTCATGACAATCGCATAGGTGCTCCCTTTACTCCCTAGCCGAACAATCGGGAACGTAGGGGTAAGCACAGGAGCCAGGCAACCCAGCTTGCAAATCACTTAGGTCAATATGGTGCATATTGTGGCGTAATACACGAACAAGGAATGAAGCCGTACAAGTATAATCATATGCAAGAGGAAAAACTCCAGCAAGGGAGCCCCCCAAGTAAACGGGGTATTTGAATTTGTGTGTCGCAAACAAAGTTTGGACAGGGAAGTTTTTCACAAGCAAGTTTTTCCAAAAAGGTAGAAAGCTTGGTCGGACCGAACAAAATTTAAAACTGAAAGTTTTTGAGCATGAAAGCGACTTAGCTGGTTAATGTGTTCAGCATTGATGGCGCAGTCCGAGCTCGATGTGGGAGGAGGTCTCAACCCCCAAGCCCGATGTGGCCGAGCAAAGAGTTTGGCCCTCTGAAGAGGTGAATCCGTGATACATCTCCAACATATCTATAATTTTTGATTGCTCCATGCTACTTTATCTACTGTTTTAGGCAATATTTGGCTTTATTATCCACTTTTATATTATTTTTGGGACTAACCTATTAACCGGAGGCCCAGCCCAAATTTGTTGTTTTATGCCTATTTCAGTGTTTCGAGGAAAA
This sequence comes from Triticum aestivum, assembly GCF_018294505.1. Taxonomy (NCBI): domain Eukaryota; kingdom Viridiplantae; phylum Streptophyta; class Magnoliopsida; order Poales; family Poaceae; genus Triticum; species Triticum aestivum. Next base: position 620,603,640 of record NC_057795.1, read on the forward strand.
GGAATATCAGACAGAGTCAAAACGGAACAAAATCAACTAGAGAAGTTATTTTTGGAAGGAAAGCAACCCAGGGAACTTGGAGTGCACGTCAGGGGAGATACGGGCTGCCCACGAGGGTGGGGGCGCGCCCACCCCTCTGGGCACGCCCCCTGCCTCGTGGGACCCCCGTAGCTCCATCGACGTACCCCCTGCACCCATATATACCTACTTACCCTAAAACTTCCAGAATAGAACCTAGATCGGGAGTTTCGCTGCCGCAAGCCTCTGAAGCCACCAAAAACCAATTGGGACCCTGTTCCGGCACCCTGCCGGAGGGGAATCCCATCACCGGAGGCCATCTTCATCATCCCAGCGCTATCCATGACGAGAAGGGAGTAGTTCACCCTCGGGGCTGAGGGCATGTACCAGTAGCTATGTGTTTGATCTCTCTCTCTCTCTCGTGTTCTCTCTCATGTTCCTCTATGGCACGATCTTGACGTATCCCGAGCTTTTCTATTGTGGTTGGATCTTATGATGTTTCTCCCCCTCTACTTTCTTGTGATGAATTGAGTTTCCCCTTTGAAGTTATCTTATCGGATTGAGTCTTTTATGAGAACACTTGATGTATGTCTTGTCGTGATTATCTGTGGTGACAATGGGATATCATGTGCCACTTGATGTATGTTTTGGTGACCAACTTGCGGGTTCCACCCATGAACCTATGCATAGGGTTTGGCACACGTTCTTGACTCTCCGGTAGTAGCTTTGGGGCACTCTTTGAAGTACTTTTATGTTAGTTGGATGATTCTGAGATTGTGTGACGCATATCGTATAATCATGCCCACGGATACTTGAGGTGACAATGGAGTATCTAGGTGACATTAGGGTTTTGGTTGATTTGTGTCTTAAGGTGTTATTCCAGTACGAACTCTTTTATAGATCGATCAGAAAGAATAACTTTGTGGTGGTTTCGTACCCGACCATAATCTCTACGTTTGTTTTCCGCTATTAGTGGCTTTGGAGTGACTCTTTGTTGCATGTTGAGGGCTTGTTATATGATCTATCGATGTTATTATTGTTGAGAGAACTTGCACTAGTGAAAGTATGAACCCTAGGCCTTGTTTCCTATCATTACAATACCGTTTACGCTCACTTTTACCACTTGTTACCTTGCTGTTTTTATTATTTCAGATTACAAAAACCTTTATCTACTATCTATTTTGCACTTGTATCTTCATCTCTTCGCCGAACTAGTGCACCTATACAATTTACCATTGTATTGGGTGTGTTGGGGACACAAGAGACTCTTTGTTATTTGGTTGTAGGGTTGTTTGAGAGAGACCATCTTCATCCTACTCCTCCTACGGATTGATAAACCTTAGGTCATCCACTTGAGGGAAATTTGCTACTGTCCTACAAACCTGTGCACTTGCAGGCCCAATAACATCTACAAGAAGAAGGTTGTGTAGTAGACATCAAGCCCCCAGTCTAGCCGAGGTGATGGAGCAGGTTGGCGCGCCAAGGCGACAACACAATTCGGTTGAAGGAGGCGACAGCGCGGCTCAGTCTGAGTCAATTGGCTGCACAGAAAAAATAGTGCAAACCAAAAAGTAATGACAAATAAAGATAATAATGTATATATAAAAAAAATTCTTCTACTTGTTTAATACAAGTGAAGTAAATAATGAGAGAGATATGGCCTGAGCGTCGAGGTCAATGTCGATGCAGGGCGTGAGGTGGTAAAGGCGTGGCAAAGCCCGAATTCACAGGTCGGTCCAAGTTCCAGATACGGCGTTCGCCGAACTATGTACGGAAACTAACCGAACCACCACGCGACCGTCATTAATGCGGCCACCATTTGATAGGCCTGTGTATAGATGATGGAACAAAGCAGAGTAATAATTCCTTGGAAAAAATAAACCCAAACAAGCAAAAATTGCTGGGATTAATAGCACCTGGTTTATTTTTTGTAGCGGTCTGAAGAAAGGTTACTCCAAAAATTGGGACTCGATCCGCACACCCATTGCCTGGTGGGTGATGAAGCGATGGCACGGCGATCCTGGCAAAGGTTGGCTCGCCACGGCGAAGCCCGTGGTCCAGCTAATGTGATTAAGCTGGTCGGCTGTGACGCCGAAGTCTCTGGAGTAAGTTGATGAAGGGATGACGAAGCCCCCAGTCCAGGCGAGGAGATGGAGCAGGTCGGTGAGGGGATGTGTCAGCCGAGGTGTTGAAGTAGTTCGGCGTGATGGACATCGGCTCGATGAAGCAACAGTTCGGCCATGCCGATGCAGGTCGCAACTTGTGACGTCATCAATGCTGGCTTGATGAAGTGACCGTGCGGCGATGCTGGTGTGCCTGCTCCGCGTAATCTGTGGTGCGGCGATGTTGGTGACGATTTATCTTCGCGATGCCGAACTATTGTTTGGCTGGCCGAGATGATGATCTGAAGAAGTTGAGCTCGCGCAACAAAGCGACGACGTGTCTAGCGCGGGTCGGCCGTCGTGGAGTGATCTTGTCGGGCCGGTTTGACACGGGCGTGGTGATGAAGATCGTATTGTAAAACTACTTTTAATAATAATGGGATGTGTTTGAGAATAAAACACAATACCCCATACGAAAACGTCCTTCAAGAAGGATGTCCGAAATCCCATTCGTAAAGAAGATAAACTTGGGTCGGATTCGTTCTCGCGCAGAAAACAGATCCGAAAAGTGGTGCACTAATTGGAAGGTTCCCGGAGTTTGGATGGTCAGATCAAGCTGAATTTTTGGCAGGTAGTAGATATGAGAATTCTGCAGCAGATCAACGGTTGGATCTTCCATAGGACGTCCGAGCTAGATGCTGGACACCCCGCTCCAAACTCGTCCGGATTCTCGTCCAGATTTAACAGGGCTCCGGTATATCGGAGATTGCCGGAGATTCCTCCATCGGAACTCAACGAAATTTTTGCAGGGTTGTTATAGACTTAATTCCGTATAATTCCACTGAAGCAATCGTTTAGGCGACACTTGAGGAGGCAGTGGCAGCGGATAAAAGTTTGCTGTCTAGAAAAACAGCACGGTCGCGTGAGGGCAATATTGACGTTGAGCCCCCGAGCTCCATGGATGACTCCTCCATATTTTTGATAGAGATCGGAGTTGATGTTGATGAAGGCACTCATCTGAACATGACGATCGGAGGTAAGGCGCAGTCCTCGGTCAAGCCAAGGTGACCAGTCGAGCTGGTGACGAAGAAGCTGATGTCGCAGTTGACCTGCAGTCGAGCCATTGATTCTTTTGCCGATCACACCGCGAAACTCTCAATGAAAGCACCAATGTCGGTGTCAAAACCGGCGGATCTCGGGTAGGGGGTCCCAAGCTGTGCGTCTTAGGATCAATGGTAACATGAACACGTGATTTTACCCAGCTTCGGGCTCTCTTGATGAGATAATACCCTACATGCTGCTTGATTGACTATAATGAGTATAGGAGTTACAAGAGTTGATCTACCCCGATATCATATGTTGTGGTCTAAACCCTAGAGGTATGATGAGTAATGTCATAATAATAATCCTTTATCGACTAGCCTAGCCTCGGTTTATATAATGTACCAGAGGCCTAGGATAACAAGAGTCCTAGCCAAATACGCCGGTGGGGGAGGAGTCCTTGTCTTGATCACCAAGTCTTGTGGAATCTTCCTTGTATGCGGCAACTGTCCAAACTGGCCCATGAGTATACGGCCATGGGGGTCCTCGGCCCAATCTAACTGATCGGGGAACGACGTGGTGAGTACCCCCCTAGTCCAGGACACCGTCACTCTCTCCTTTCCTTGTCCAAGTAGGAGAGGGGGAAGGAAGGGAGAGAGGGGAGGAAGGAAAGGGGGGCGGCGCCCCCCTCCTTGTCCAATTCGAACTAGAGGGGGAGGGGGCGCGCGGCCTGCCCTGGCCGCCCCTCCTCTTCTCCACTTTGGGCCCATGTGGTCCATTAACCCCCCGGGGGGTCCGGTAACCCCCCGGTACTCAGGTATATATCTGACAACCCCTGAAACCATTCCGGTGTCCAAATATAGTCGTCCAATATATCAATCTTCATGTCTCGACCATTTCAAGACTCCTCGTCATGTCCGTAATCACATCCGGGACTCCAAACTATCTTCGGTACATCAAAACATATAAACTCATAATATAACCGTCATCTAACTTTAAACGTGCGGACCCTACGGGTTCAAGAACAATGTAGACATGACCTAAACACGTTTCCGGTCAATAACCAATAGCGGAACCTGGATGCTCATATTGACTCCCACATATTCTACGAAGATCTTTATCGGTCAAACCGCATAACAACATACGTTGTTCCCTTTGTCATCGTTATGTTACTTGCCCGAGATTCAATCGTTGGTATCTCAATACCTAGTTCAATCTTGTTACCGGCAAGTCTCTTTACTCTTTATGCAATGCATCATCTCATTAGTCACATTGCTTGCAAGGCTTATAGTGATGTGCATTATCGAGAGGGCCAAGAGATACCTCTCCGACAATCGGAGTGACAAATCCTAATCTTGAAATACACCAACCCAACAAGTACCTTCGGAGACACCTGTAGAGCACCTTTATAATCACCTAGTTATGTTGTGACGTTTGGTAGCACACAAAGTGGTCCTCCGGTAAACGGGAGTTGCATAATCTCATAGTCACAGGAACATGTATAAGTCATGAAGAAAGCAGTAGCAACATACTAAACGATCAAGTGCTAAGCTAACGGAATGGGTCAAGTCAATCACATCATTCTCCTAATGATGGACATTCGAGTTGCGCTTCATATTGTTACTTCATCAGAATCTACGGTTGGAGTAGGAACGTAGTTTTTTTAGGGGAGTAGGAACGTATTTCAACCGATGAGAAATGTGGGAAACGCGAACCAATGTGGTTGGATGGTTAAAGGGATTGTGTTGTGGTATCCCCAGCCCACCAGGGTTCAAATCCTGGTGCTCACATTTATTTCTAGGTTTATTTCCGGATTTCCGGTGATGCTATCTCGGTCTTTCGAAGGTGCTCATAGGGATAGGGTGTGCGTGTGTATGCGCGTGTATATGAGAGCTTGCGTCTATACTGTGTTCAAAGAAAAAGAAATGTGGGAAACTATATACGAACAATGGGCCGAAGAAGAAACCACGTGACCTTTTTTACCAATGTTGTTTTGCATGATAAGAGCATTCATAGGCGAAAACAAATCCAGCTCCTCAAACGTCCGCGGACGGCGTGTTCGCGGACAGTGATCGGTCACGCCTCATATTTGATGTTATGTTTTTGAGTCTCTCTTATTTAATCCCCTAGATCCATACAAAACATGTAAAAGAAACCTACATACTACTCACATGCTAGCTAATTAACTATGCTTCGTTGTCGGAGATGTCCATGACGTTGATGTTGGGCGTTGGATAGATGGGCATGTAAGAGGGCTCCAACTCCTCCTTCTTATCCATATACACGAGCATCTCATCGACTTCCATGGCGTGCTCCACCTTCGCCTCCTACCGACGACGTCGTTTGGCCTCTGACTCCGATTCCGACCGGAAGGAATCGAGGATCGTTTGCTGCTTCGTCTACAGATCCTCGTCCCCAGCATCCCTCACATTCTCCTCCTACTCCCCATCCTCCTCCTCCACCACCTCCAAGTCCTCCGGATCCACCGCGTCCGGAGGTAGCCCCGCGGCAATCTGGGCTTTGTTCCTTGTCAAGATATGCTCAAGGAGCTATAGCCGGCGCCCCAACATTAGACATGGGTAACTCCTTACTCGACGGCGTGGGGACATGGATACTAATGGTGGCGGATGGCGATTGGAAAGTGGCGGCGGCAGTGGACAGGAGGGGAAAATGTGGGCGGGTAGGGTTTTGGTCCCGGCGATCGGCTTAAATAGCCGATCTAGGGCACTACGCGGCCCGCCAGAGTGGCACCACCGGTTCGACGGATGAGACGAGCTTTAGACCGCCGGTTTCAGAGTGTTTTCGTGTGGCGCACGCACCCGGGACTCCCCATAATCTGTATGATATGTGTTTTGCTTGGAGCATCGTGTATGATATTAGTTTTTGTTTTTTAGTTTACCACAATCATCCTTGTTGTACACACCTTTTGGGAGAAGCCCACTTGATTAGAATTTATTAGAATACGCTATGTGCTTCAATTATATCTTTTGAGCTTGATAGTTTTTGCTCTAGTGCTTCACTTATATCTTTTAGAGCACGGTGGTGGCTTAATTTTTAAGAAATTATTGGTCTCTCATGCTTCACTTATATTAATTTGAGAGTCTCTTAGAACAGCATGGTATTTGCTATGGTAAGAATATTGGTCCTAGAATGGTAGGCATCCAAGTTGGGTATAATAAAAACTATCATAGAAAGTGAATTGGATGCTATGATCAATTTGATACTTGATAATTGTTTTGAGATATGGAGGTAGTGATATTAAAATCATGCTAGTTGGGTGAATATGAATTTAAAGAATGCATGTGTTGAAGTTTGTGATTCCCGTAGCATGCACGTATGGTGAACCGCTTTGTGATGAAGTTGGAGCATAATTTTATTTATTGATTGTCTTCCTTATGAGTGGCGGTCGGGGACGAGCGATGGTCTTTTCCTACCAATCTATCCCCCTAGGAGCATGCGTGTAATACTTTGTTTTTGATGACTTGTAGATTTTTGCAATAAGTATATGAGTTCTTTTGACTAATGTTGAGTCCATGGATTATACGCACTCTCACCTTCCACCATTGCTAGCCTCTCTTGTGCCGTGAAACTTTCGCCGGTACCATACACCCACCATATACCTTCCTTAAAACAGACACCATACCTACCTATTATGGCATTTCCATAGCCATTCCGATATATATTGCCATGCAACTTTCCACCGTTCCGTTTATATGACATGCATCATCATTGTCATATTGCTCTTTGCATGATCATGTAGTTGACATCGTATTTGTGGCAAGGCCACCTTCATAATTTTCATACATGTCACTCTTGAGTCATTGCATATCCCGGTACACCGCCGGAGGCATTCATATAGAGTCATATCTTGTTCTAAGTATGGAGTTGTAATCTTGAGTTGTAAGTAAATAAAAGTGTGATGATCTTCATTATTAGAGCATTGTCCCAGTGAGGAAAGGATGATGGATACTATGATTCCCCCACAAGTCGGGATGAGACTTCGGACTTTACAAAAAAAAGAGAAAGGCCAAAAAAAGGCTCAAAAAAAAAGAAAAAGAAAGAAAAAAAGGGAAAAAAATAATAAACGAAAAAATGAGAGAAAAGAGAGACGGGACAATGTTACTATCCTTTTACCACATTTGTGCTTCAAAATAGCACCATGATCTTCATGATAGAGAGTCTCCTATGTTGTCACTTTCATATACTAGTGGGAATTTTTCATTATAGAACTTGGCTTGTATATTCCAATGATGGGCTTCCTCAAAATGCCCTAGGTCTTCGTGAGCAAGCGAGTTGGATGCACACCCACTTAGTTTCTTTTGTTGAGCTTTCATATATTTATAGCTCTAGTGCATCAGTTGCATGGCAATCCCTACTCACTCACATTGATATCTATTAATGGGCATCTCCATAGCCCGTTGATACGCCTAGTTGATGTGAGACTATCTTCCTCCTTTTTTGTCTTCTCCACAACCACCATTCTATTCCATATATAGTGCTATGTCCATGGCTCACGCTCATGTATTGCGTGAAAATTGAAAAAGTTTGAGATTGCTAAAGTATGAAACAATTGCTTGGCTTGTCATCGGGTTGTGCATAATTAAATACTTTGTGTGATGAAGGTAGAGCAACAGCCAGACTATATGATTTTGTAGGGATAACTTTCTTTAGCCATGTTATTTTGAGAAGACATGATTGCTTTGATTAGTATGCTTGAAGTATTACTATTTCTTATATCAATATGAACTTTTATTTTGAATCATTTGGACCTGAACATTCATGCCACAATAAATAAAATTACATTGAGAATTATGCTAGGTAGCATTCCACATCAAAAATCCTGTTTTTATCATTTACCTACTCGAGGACGAGCAGGAATTAAGCTTGGGGATGCTTGATATGTCTTCAACGTATCTATAATTTTTGATTAATCCATGCTATTATATTACCCGTTTTGGATGTTTATGGGCTTTACTTTACACATTATATCATTTTTGGGACTAACCTACTAACCGGAGGCCCAACCCGTATTGTTTTTTTTTGCCTATTTCAGTATTTCGAAGAAAAGGAATATCAAACGGAGTTCAAATGCAATGAAACCTTCGGGAGCGTGATTTTTGGAACGAACGTGGTCCAGAGGACTTGGAGTGCAAGTCAAGAAGCAGCCGAGGCGGCCACTAGGTTGGAGGGCGCGCCCACCCCTACAAGGCACGCCCCCTATCTCGTGGGCCCCTCGGGCGGCCACCGACCTACTTCTTCCTCCTATATATACCCGCGTACCCCGAGAACATCAGAACAAGCCACGAAAACCTAATTCCACTGCCACAACCTTCTGTATCCGCGAGATCCCATCTTGGAGCCTTCGTCGGTGCTCCGCCGGAGGGGGAATCGACCGCGGAGGGCTTCTACATCAACACCATAGCCCCTCCGATGAGTTGTGAGTAGTTTACCACAGACCTTCGGGTCCATAGTTATTAGCTAAATGACTTCTTCTCTCTTTTTGGATCTCAATACCATGTTCTCCTCGATCTTCTTGGAAATCTATTTGATGTAACTCTTTTTGCGGTGTGTTTGTCGAGATCCGATGAATTGTGGGTTTATGATCAAGTTTATCTATGAGAAATATTTGAATCTCCTCTGAATTCTTTTATGTATGATTGAGGTATCTTTGCAAGTCTCTTCGAATTATCAGTTTGGTTTGGCCTACTAGATTGATCTTTCTTGCAATGGGAGAAGTCTTTGGGTTCAATCTTGCGGTGTCCTTTCCCAGTGACAGCAGGGGTAGCAAGGCACGTATTGTATTGTTGCCATCGAGGATAAAAAGATGAGGTTTATATCATATTGCATGAGTTTATCCCTCTACATCATGTCATCTTTCTTAATGCGTTACTCTGTTCTTATGAACTTAATACTCTAGATGCATGCTGGATAGCGGTCGACGTGTGGAGTAATTGTAGTAGATGCAGGCAGGAGTCGGTCTACTTGTCACGGACGTGATGCCTATATACATGATCATGCCTAGATAATCTCATAATTATTCGCTTTTCTATCAATTGCTCTCACCCACCGTAATACTTATGTTATCTTGAGAGAAGCCACTAGTGAAACCTATGGCCACCGGGTCTATCTTTTATCATATAAGCTTTTAATCTACTTTTATTTGCATCTTTACTTTTCCAATCTATGTTATAAAATACCAAAAATTATATTTATCTTATCATACTATCTCTATCAGATCTCACTTTTGCAAGTGGCCGTGAAGGGATTGACAACCCCTTTATTGCGTTGGTTGTGAGTTCTTTGTTTGTTTATGTAGGTGCGTGGGACTTTTGAGGAGCCTCCTACTGGATTGATACATTGGTTCTCAAAAACTGAGGAAAATACTTACGCTAATATTGCTGCATCACCCTTTCCTCTTCAAGGAAAACCAACGCAAGCTCAAAACGTAGCAACTATCAAAGGGAATATGCATTCTTGGTTTGGTTTAGGCCTTTCCATTGATTTCGTTTGGTTTGAGCGCACGCTAATATTTTTCGTGCGATTCGCTCTACACAAGCTAAGTCATCTGGGCCAGGTACTTGTACGTTGATGGACATTCTATGGGCTTTCATAGAGACCTTACTATCAAAGGGAATATGTATTCTTGGTTTGGTTTAGTCCTTTTCGTTGATTTTGTTTGGTTTGAACGCACGCTAATGTTTTTCGTGTGATTCGCTCTACACAAGCTAAGCCATCTGGGCCAGGTACTTGTACGGTGATGTTCCTTCTATGGGCTTCAATAGAGACCTACTGTTAAAGGGAATAGGTATTCTTGGTTAGGGTGCCTAAAAAAAGGTATTCTTGATTAGGTTTAGTCCTTTTCGTTGATTTCGTTTGGTTTGAGCGCACGCTAATGTTTTTCGTAGGATTTGCTCTACACAACCTAAGCCATGTGGTCCAGGTACTTGTACGTTGATGGGCCTTCTATGGGCTTCCATGAGACCTGTTGTTAAAGGAAATAGGTATTCTTGGTTAGGGTAAAAAAGGTATTCTTGATTAGGTTTAGTCCTTTTCGTTGATTTCGTTTGGTTTGAGCGCACGCTAATGTTTTTCATAGGATTTGCTCTATACAACCTAAGCCATGTAGTTCAGGTACTTGTATGTTGATGGGCCTTCTATGGTCTTTCATAGAGACCGCGAAAAAATAATGAGGTCAAAATAAATCAGTATTGTGGGAATTGATCTAAGGACCTCTTGGCTGGCTCTTCGATATTACAACCAATGAGCTATGGAATATTATGCTTGCGTAAAACATTAAATTTTTCCGTTGCAACGTACGGAAATACGTGCTAGTAGATACCAAAACAGCCAGCAAAAATAGGGAAGCAAATTTGGTGCCCCAAAGCATTCCACCGCTAAGTGACGGATAAAATATTCGCCCGTGGAGAGACAGGATTCAGTCATCCTGCCCCAGTCCAGCGATCGAGATCTCCAGCTTCCGTCTATCGGTCGGTCGACACGATGACCACGCGCACGGCAACATTCATGCGTGGGCCGGGTGGGGCCACGAAAAGCGGATCGAACGCGCACGGGCGGCGGACACGGCCGCGCACCGCGGGCGCTGACGAGGCGTCGCCGTCCACTCGCTGCCCCCCGCCCCGCTCACCGTCCCTGTCTCCCTATCCGTCCGTCCACCCACCGGTACCACAGGCTGGGGCCGGGCGGTGCCGCTGCTTCTCCACGCATTCGGCGCCGTACGATGCGTCTGCGTCGGTGGCGGCCGGGTTTGCCGCGATGCTGCTACGGGCCGATCCCAGTGATCCTTTTCTCGTGCCGTTCAACATTGCGTCGCCGTGCGTTTGCGTGTGGGCGTCGCGCCGCACGTTGTCGGTCGGGGTTTCTCCTCTGGCCAGGGCAGGGCATTGTTATTGTCATTTCCGAGTATTTTTTCTCTTCCGGGAAGCCATTTCTGAAGCTTCTGACGGGCCAAGGAAAGTGTACGCGAGAAGTGTTCAAGCGACACTGACCCGCTTCTTCTCTTCATCTTCCCCGTTTCTCATGAAGGAGGTACCTACATACATTTAGTCCACTATAATTTGTAGGTGAGAATAGGAGGAGCTAGCAACGGTGCAGGCCTAGCCAGCTCTCCACCAAGAAAAATGGAGTTGTTGCATAGCATCCATGTCGCCGTATACTTTTCTTAATGGCCGACCTACTGCAGCACGAGCTCAAATAAAAGCGATTATCTGCCTCCGATAAGATTGCTTTACGATAAAACAACACGATCTCGTGCCCGGCGGCACGAAATAGTGATCCACCGGCTCCTGCCCCGCCTACTCATGAGGTGTCCAAGCTGCAGACTGACCACGCATGCACGACGGATGGCAACAAAATCGAGCGAGATACCCGATCCAGAAACGTATGGTCGAATGCATGCTCCGACACTTCAGCCTTCAGCCCTTCACTTCCATCCATCCATCCACCAATTGGTTCTTTGTTTTTTTATCAATTCTTCCACGACTCTTTCACGATAACTTGTTTCCGGAAAGCCCGGCAAATTCAATGACGTGGACGGTGGGAAGCCTCTTCCTTTTCTTTGTCGGCGGCTCTTGACGATCCGTTAGCCAGAGCCAATGAGCCAGATTAGATTAGCGACGGCTAACAGTGCTGCTTAATTAATTAATTAATTAATTAGTAGGCGTCAACCAAAAAACTCAGCTCCGACCCCACCCATGAGTGGGAGTGGCCCATCATCATTGCACAGCGACCTAGCCAAGCCATCTCGTCTGACCATGACCTGTGGCGCCTATCTTTTCTTTGCACAGCACAAGTCTCAAAGCGTGGGACGGCATTCTTTTTCTTGCTCGCAGAAATGAATGAAGGTATACCTCAAGAAAAGAAAACCATAGAATAGATTATCACGAACCAAGTTGGACTTCTTATCTGACCACGCAACGATCTGAGCAAGATGACAAGCTGTGTGAGGCAAGGAAAGGAAAGGATACACAGTCCAAAGAATCACATGTCACTGAAGAAAATTCAGATACTCTTACTTGTACCAAGACAAGATGTGGCTGCAGTCGCACAAGCCGTTACAACTGGTTGCTGCAGAATTTAGAAGGTGCGGTGCGTCATGACCCGTTTAAACACGCACCGCACGCCACCCGAAAGAGCTGGTTGGTTCTGAGATGTTCCTTCCCGAATTGGAATGTGTTTCATTTGACCTCTGAAAGGTGAGAAAAACATTGCTGAAACACATTCCTTTAGTCGATAACCAAAAAGCATGCATGGTTTCCTAGTGCTTAGTAGCCAGCTGGTCGTGTCTGGAGCCGTGGTCGTAGTCAAGAACCTCTGTCAGTACTACCCTTATCTTGCTGTGTAGTATTCCCTCCGTTTTTATTCGTAGTCAAGAACCTCTGTCAGTACTACCCTTATCTTGTTGTGTAGTATCCCCTCCGTTTTTATTCGATTTGGATATTAGCTTTGGTCAAAGTCAATCTTAATTTATAAACTTTGACAAAGTTTATAAATAAAAATATTAATCTATACAATAAAAAATCAACAACATTAGATTTATTATTGAATGTACTTTCATGTCAGATAGATTTATTATGATAATTTTTTGTATTTTTTATAAATTTGGTCAAACTTTACGAAGTTTGACTTCAGCCAACTCTAATATGCAAAGTAAATAAAGACAAAGGGAGTATGTGACTGCCTCCCGAGACATCTCGATTCTCGAGAGGGTAAAGACAAGTGTGGCTCTCAACTAAACAAACGTAACAGTGACTTGTTCTTTTTTTTTGTGTTGTTTCACCTAGTGTTGCGGTGTCATCGTTATGTGTCGATGCCTTGGAGGTGTCATCTCCTGGGACACTAGCTTGGTGGATCGTCCCGGAGAAAATTCTCATGGCTGGGAAGTTTAACCTAGCTACTATAGTCGACAAGCTTCACTAACATCTTCTTCCTCTTCCGCTGCATTGATCGTCGCTGAGATCATCGTTACATGTACCTCCATGGTGTTTTTGGGCATGTTCGTACACGGTATTTTCTTTATTGCAGAGCATGTTCCACTACAGTCGGAGAATGAATTGACAAGGTGAGGCAAAGAGGGTGACCGCCCTCGTGCCCTGAAGGAATAATGCCCCTATCCAACAGTCTAGTAACAAATCCCCTATAACTTTATGCTCCCTAGCTGTAAAGAGTCCACATTCAATTGAGGTCTCCAATTGGGATTGGGTTATCCGTTTTTGATCGGGTCAACAGTTTCTCAAAGCTATCTCATTCAATTCTTTTATACTATACACTATGATTTCTAATTTTTAAGGCCTCATAATTAGTTGAGGTATTCAATTTAGAATTAGGTCAGCCAATTTTAACCGCGTCAACACATTTTCAAGGGCTCTCATATTCATTTCTTTAATTCCCCATGTTCCCATGTTGAAGCTATTTCATTCGGTTGAGGTATTCAATTTTAGATTTGGTTTACGATTTTCATCGGGCCAATGATATTTCAAATCAATCCGCAACAACAGGCCTATAAATGATTTCTAATTTGTAAGGCCTCACAATTAATTGAGGTCTTCAATCTAGAATTGGGTCGGCCCAATTCTAACTGGATCAACAATTTCTCAAGGGCTCTCCCATTCAATTTTTTTAATTTCCTATGCTCCCATTCTGAAGATCTTTCATTTAATTGAGCTATTCAATTTTAGATTTGGTCTACGATTTTGGCCGGGCAAATAATTTTTTAAATCAGTCAGCAACAATCGGCCTATAAAAACATATCAATCCCGCGCACCCTCCAACCACATAGAAAAAGAAGCGCCACCATGTTGACACAGGTAGCCCTCATATTCGGAACCCGGCATCACGGGACAAGATGCCATCATAGGGGTTGCACATCCTTCAGTTGGACGCCTATACCTCGAGATGTTTGCTCATGCCGCCGGCACCGCTGGATCCAAGCTCCACTTACCGGGAGGCAATGGATTCCCATTGAAGTGATTCCGACGGTGGAGTTCGGGTTTCCTCCTGGGACCCGGGAGAGCCAGCTAGAAGGCTAACTCCTTGTCCACCAGGGGATGAGGCCCCAGTCCACGGATCCGGTGTTTCCGGACTCGGTTTCGCTACCCGCCATGTTGGAGAAGGTCGAAGATCGCTGAAGAGGAGGTGAGAGGGAAGAGTGGAGTGGAATGGAATGGAAATGTAATTGAATGACTAAGGTTTGGTCCAGGGTGCAGATACATACATGATATTTATGGGGTCGACATGGGACAGTCCGATGTGGTCTAGACCTCCCCATATCAGCCTCACTTAGGGGTTGTGTTTTAGATGTGTCAAACAACCCTAGCATTTGGTTTGGGTATAGGGGTTCTAGTTGTGTGGCAATTTCATGACCGGATAGTGATCGGACCATCCCCGGACGTATAACGGAGTTTTGAGGGGTTTGATTGTAGAAGTTTCGAGGGCTCATTTGATTTGGAGGATTTTCAAAAAATAAATAAAAATGAAATAAGAATTCTAGAAGTTTTTTTGTAAGTGCATCCGGTTTATAGGAAACAAGCACAAAAATTCCATAGGAATAATATTCATTTATTGTGTTTTTAGGGGAACTACACATCGGTCAAAGCTTATTATTTTTAGATAAACACTTGGTGAGCCAATGCTATATGTTGGCACTAGACATCCTATCACATTTTTGTAGTAGTTCCAATTCCTTCGTTTTGGTTGCGTCCAAACCAAATGAGCCCTTGTCAAGAGTCAGACAACCTTGCTACTAGCCTACTATGGTGTCCATGAGGGGCAGAGCACCAGTGGTTTGTCCTGCACGACAACAGTGTCAACTATGGTGCTTTGCCTGGAGAGTTCAAGCTTGTAGCTTTATTTGTCTTTTGAAACAAGGCAAAAGGCTTGCCATTTCATTGATTAAGAAGAAGGTTTAGACATAAGCCGTAAAAGGGCACAAACAAGTGAGAGAATACTCTCGCCACATAAGAGTACTCAGGTGACTCGCTCCAGCCAATGACCAAAGGCGGGCCTCCTCTTTGATGTTCGCGACAATGACAGTGGTCGGGAGGCCATGTTGCGGAAGAATCTCGCATTTCTCTCCTTCCAAATTTCCCACGAGACAAGCATCATAACAAAGGCAATCACCATCTTGATGTGGCCTCCAGAGTTGATCGTCTTGAGCCACCAATCCTGGACGGAGATCTCATGACGCCAAGCCGTCGTAGATTGGCCATGAATGCCAAGCCAAGCAATGATCTCATTCCAAACTTGGGCACTAAATCCGCACTAGAAGAGAATGTGAGCAGCTGACTCCTGAACCTGCTTGCAAAGGGGGCAGAAGCCGCAGTTCGGCCATCCCTGTCGGTGTCAAAACCGGCGGATCTCGGGTAGGGGGTCCCGAACTGTGCGTCTAGGGCTAATGGTAACAGGAGGCTGGGGACACGATGTTTACCCAGGTTCGGGCCCTCTCGATGGAGGTAATACCCTACTTCCTGCTTGATTGATCTTGATGATATGAGTATTACAAGAGTTGATCTACCACGAGATCAGAGAGGCTAAACCCTAGAAGCTAGCCTATGGTATGATTGTTGATGATAATGAAGATGAGTCCTACGGACTAAACCCTCCGGTTTATATAGACACCAGAGGGGACTAGGGTTACACAGGGTCGGTTTACAGAGGAGGAGATCTACATCCGAATCGCCAAGCTTGCCTTCCATGCCAAGGAGAGTCCCATCCGGACACGGGACGAAGTCTTCTATCTTGTATCTTCATAGTCCAACAGTCCGGCCAAAGTACATAGTTCGGCTGTCTGGAAACCCCCTTATCCAGGACTCCCTCAGTATCCTCTAAACCAGGCTTCAATGATGTTGAGTCTGGCGCGTAGATCGTCTTTGGCATTGCGAGGCGGGTTCCACCTCTGAATACTCCAAGGATAATTCCGAACACATGGACTGTGTCCGGCTCTGCAAGATAACATACCATATACCATCGTAGAGACAATAATAACAATCCACGAATCTAATCTGCTGACAATTCTTTGAAAAGTGACATCACGCCATGGTCTAGTTTTTATTCGAACCATTTTCCCACAACCTGCTTCCGCACACATCGCGAGGCAGTTTCTTTGGCATGTCTTGTCAAAGCAGAGAACGTGTCCCCTTATCGCGGGATCTCCATCATTGCAGGTATGGGTAACCCAACCAGCGCCATTAATTGAGGCGCCTGGAAAAATAAGAGATTTTGAGAGGGAAGTGGGGAGGCGCACATTCACATCGCCTTTATAAAGGGGCAGAGATCCCCCATTTTCACCCATGCCTTCTTCTTCCTTCGCTCATCCGTTCTCGCACCCTCGAGCTCCAGCGCCCAAGTTCTCACCTTCTCCGTAAGACCGCAGCATGTCCGGAGCGGGAGGCAAGTGGATGGCCTCCTCTGTTACAGAGGAGAACATTACCTAGCTTCGGGAAGCCGGATACCTGGCCGCTAACATCGCGCACAGGCTTCCGACAGAGGGACAAATTACCCCCACGCCAAAGTCTCGAGAGGGAGTGGTATTTCTCCCTCACTTCATCCGAGGACTAGGGTTCCCACTCCACCCTTTCGTCCGCGGGCTCATGTACTACTACGGGCTAGATTTTCAAGATCTGGCCCCGAATTTCGTCCTCAACATCTCGGCGTTCATCGTCGTGTGCGAGGCCTTCCTCCGCATCAAGCCTCACTTTGGCCTGTGGCTGAAAATCTTCTGCGTGAAGCCGAAGATCGTGAGCGGCCAACAAGCGGAGTGCGGAGGTGCCATGGTGGAAAAAATGCCCAATGTTATATGGATTGAGGGATCCTTCGTGGAGTCCATAAAGGGGTGGCAATCCGGGTGGTTCTACATCACCGAGCCACGCGACGCCAACTGGGTAGCGGCCCCCAAATTTAGATCCTGAATCCCCACGCAGCTCACCTCTTGGGAGAAGAAGGGCCTGGCCTGGGGCGAACCCACGGAGCTGACCGGACTCGAGACCTACCTCAGGAGTATGAGGGACAAGAAGATCAAGCTTGTCAACATGGTCCAGGTCATGCTCATTCGCCGGATTCTCCCATGTCAAAGACGGGCGTTTGATATGTGGGAGTTCGACCCGGCCGAACACCAGATGCTGCTAGAGCTCGTCGGCACAACGCACAAAGAAATCTAGAAGGTTTTGTTCAAGACCGACGAAGTCCCTCCTCCCCTTTTCGAGGACCGGGGGCTCAGCGCAACACGCATTGCCAGTCCGGTAAGTCCCTTGACTATTTATGAGACATTCCCTTAGTACATTCGGGGGAGGATTTTTAAGTCACCTTGCTGACTGAATAGGAGTGGGTGGAGACGGCGGAGCGGATCGACTGTCCGGATCCATTGCCTGAAGACCCAGTAAGCGTACTCCTGGCGGAGATGCTGGTTCCGGCGCCTTATAAGGTGCCGGAGAAAAAGGTCAAAAAGAAGGCCACGGGGACCCGAAAGGGTCTTCGGCACGAGGCCGCACCTGACGCCTCTCCAAAAGAGGACGAGGCGCACTCCTCCCACGAAGGGGAGGAGAGGAAGAAGAAGAAGGACTCCTCAACTGAGGGGGCCAAAGGTTCCAAGAAGGTGGCCACGGGGACCAGAAATGGTCACCGGCGCAGGGCCGTGATAGAGTCGTCATCTGAAGACGACGAGGAAGATTCTCCCCCCGAAGACGGGGGAGAACATGAAGAAATGCCTCCTCCCCGCACTAGGGAGGAGAAGAAAAGGAAGGCCGCCCCGTAGGGGGAGGCCAGGATGCCGAAGAAGGGCAAGGCGTCCCTTCCAGATTACTCCAGCACCGCCGCTTTCAGCACCAAGGAGTGGCTGCCCAGGGGCAAGCCCCGGGCGAGGTCGTAAGTATCCGCATTCTGTAGTATTTTTCATGCGACTCTGACCCCGTGATTTCAATAACGCCGAATACGTATATACAGTCTGGCCGGATCCGATCTCGGGGTGTCCTCATCCGAGGAATCTCTAGACGAGTCGGAGATGAATTCACTTCCGACGGCCACCTCCCCACGACCTGCGGATGACACTGAGGTGCTGTCCTGGAGGATGCCAGGGCAGGGGGCGACGGTTCCCGAGATGCCCCAAGGCAAAATCCCAGGCGCCGGACACATGGGGGGTAAGATCCCCGTGGATTGTGAAGATGGGAGCCAGAGCAAGCCTGGCTCCCAGCCGGATACTACGTCGGAGCCTCCGAAGGCTCCGGATTCCAGATGGCAGCCCCTCACGAAGGAGAGCGAGCCGGCCGTGCCGATGACCTCTGCCCAGCCGAAGGCATTGGATAAGTTGTTGGAAGTGCGTCGAGGCGCTTCCATCGATGATGAGCACCGTACTCTCATGGGTACGGTGATTGAGAAGGTTCGATTCGCCAAGAGCGGATTGACCGAAGCCTGCACTAGCCTACTAACATGCTTTGAGGTAAGTGAAAAAGGTGTGAGGAAATATCACCCGATAGATAGTAGCCCCTGATACTCTGGTTGGTGTTCGAAAGGAAAAGCCAAACAGAGGGTCAACTAAAAAACCCGCAGGAAGCTAATAGTATTTGTCTGTATGAATCAAACAGGCACTGCTGCTGACCGCTGATGCACGCACGGCTGAGATCGCCGGACTCAAGCGCGAAGTCGGGCAGGCCGAAGAAGAGCTTGGCCTCGTGAAGAAGCAGCTCGAGGCGAACAAAGGTAAGAGAAACCCCGTCCGTATGTCATATGAAGGATAAAAAGTTGGTGATGCTAATAAAAAGCATCATGGCTTTTGATAGGGACCGCAACCGAAGTGGCGGCCCTGAAGGAAGCGCTGTCCGCGGCCGAAGCCAAGGCGGATATGGAGCGCACCGAGCGAGAGAAGCGAGATGCTCGGGTTTGAGAGGTATAGCAAGAGCTCTAGGAGCTCGGCCAGAAGTTCGGCTCCCTGGAGCATGACTACAAGACGCAAGTGTCTGAGCTTGCGAAGGCCATCCAGAGTGCGGCAGATGCCAAGGCCGAAGCCCAAAAGGCCCTCCAGGAAATCCAGGCAGCCAGGAAGATAGCGGATGGTAAGGCATTCTTTATGCAAAGCAAGCATGTGGAGGAGTCATTTCTTTTACTTACACGATGCCTCTGAGTGACTAGCTGAAGCAGCTGGTCGAACTCCACAATGCGGCCGAACATGCCATGAAGGATCTCATAGTCCAGATGTGGCCTGGCGATCCCCTGCCTGGCAGCTATTTTGGCCTGGTGAAGCGGATGGTGCATGCTTGTCCACGTCTAGAAGTTATCAAGCAATCTGCATATATTGAGGGTGCCCGACGGGCCTTTACCCGCGTGAAGGTGCATTGGGGCAGGCTGGATGCTGAGAAGCTCGTGAAGGACGGACCCCCGGAGGACAAGAAGCATCGCTGCCCCGAGAAATATTATGATGGCGTTATGAAAGGCGCTCGTCTTGTAGCGAATGAATGTCCTAAGAACATAATTTTTGAGTGAATGTACTCATGTCGTCCGTGTAATATGAGAACGGGTTTATTTGTGCTATGCAACACTTTGCTTGATTTAAAATATTACCTTCTCTGCGGTCATTTATCAAAATCTGAAAGTAGGCCAGTCGTCGGCTTCCTCCCCCTTGTAACTAGTACTGGGGTGTTCGTGGAAACCCAAACACTCTTTATCGAAAGTTTTGGTCCTTTAAGGAGGTGTTTGGCGCAGCGAACAAGGCAATCGGACCATTCGGCTTTATAACTCTCACTTGACCATAGAAGTCTACAATTTTAAATTTCGGCGAAGCCCCTAGTATTCAAAAAGCCGAACTGGGGCGCTATACACGCCTAAATCGGACGAAGCCGATTCCTCGCCTTAAGCGGAAAAAATCTTTAGGGATTTTGGTACCTCACGAACAGCGACCAGCTCTCGCCGCATCATGGCGGTTAGTTTTCGGCTTTCTCTACTGAGGTGCTCGTCCGACAGAACCGGGACACAATCGCAGTAGTTCTCCCTGCGCTACCTTAGCCGATATAACGGAACATAAGGTACCAAAACAAGGGAGCCGGGCTAACCCAAGTATTGACTCAAGACATGATTCGGAGCTAATGCATATAGTGCTATAAGTTCGGGGTGCCACACTGTTGAAAGTGTTCAGACTTTCCTTGCCATAGTATGGGGCTCGATAAGAAGCCCCTGGCAAAATTACCATACCAAAATGTACGGATGCAATATTGAATAAAGATTCAACAAAAAATATGAGGATAGTAATAAGGAGCTGACGCTGCGTACTACTTCCAATTTATTTGGACAATACGACAAGACGTAGGTGTACAATTATTGCATTAAGCGGAAAAATAGGACTATTTGACATATCCTATCCAAGGGCAGGCTACATGCGGGTATGTAAGAACAGGTATAGCAATCATTGAAGAAGACCACATGAGCATTCCCTTGTGTGCAAAAGCCTCTTGCCTCCTTGGTGCCCCCTCCATAATGAGTCCGGTTATCCGATCTCTTCTGAAGGGGCTACCCGAAAGTGGGATCCTGAAAAAGGAAAAAAGGTATGTGGGCCTCCTGGCGGCTAAACCGCACTCTGGCCGCATTGTCATCTCGCCTCCACCTATGCCCATGGTATTTTGAGCGCGTAATTGTGCGCGCGTGGGACGAACACCGCTTGAATGGGGCTGGGGTGGAGGCCGGATTGCTAATCGAGCTCCTGGCGTGCCTGACTGTCCTGTTGCGGGGTACTCCGGACTCGCTTCACGGTGTTCGGAGATGTCGTTGCCGGATTGGCTGTTTGTCGGAGGAGGCTGCTTTGTACTTCTGCCGCGAGGGCCGCAGTATGTTCTTTCGTACGGAGGGAGCGGTCTGTATTTCCATTAAGTGTTATGATCCTGCAAGGTCCTGTCATCTTGAGCTTGAGGTATGCATAGTGCGGTACCGCGTTTAAACGAGCGAACGCGGTTCGTCCAAGTAGTGCGTGATAGCCACTACGGAAAGGGAAGATATCGAAGATTAACTCCTTGCTTCGGAAGTTATCTGGAGATCCGAAGACCACTTGCAGTGTTATTGAGCCCGTTCATCGAGCCTCTACCCCTGGAATTACACCTTTCAAAGTGGTTTTTGTGGGTTTGATCCGTGACGGATCGATGCCCATTTTGCGCACTGTATCCTGATAAAGCAGGTTCAGGCTCCTGCCACCGTTCATGAGGACTCGCGTGAGGTGGAATTCGTCGATGATTGGGTCAAGGGCCAATGCGGCTGATCCGCCATGACGGATGCTGGTAGGATGGTCCCTACGATCAAAGGTGATCGGGCAGGATGACCATGGGTTGAATTTCGGGGCGACGGGCTCCGTCGCATAGACGTCCCTAAGTGCATGCTTTCGCTCCCGTTTGGGGATGTGAGTGGCATAGATCATATTCATCGTTTTTACCTGGGGGGGGATTTCTTCTGCCCTCCAGTGTTCGAACGTTGGGGCCCTCGTCATCATCGCTATGCAACCCCTTGTCCTTGTTCTCGGCATTTATCTTGCCGGCCTGTTTGAACACCCAGCAATCTCTGATAGTGTGATTGGCTGGTTTATCGGGGGTGTCATGAATTTGGCACAAGCGGTCGAGTATGCGGTCCAGACTGGACGATCCCGGATTGTTTCTTTTGAACGGCTTCTTCCGCTGACCGGATTTGAAGTTGCTGAATCCGGCATTTACTGCCGTATCCTCCGCATTGTTGCCATTATTTCGACGCTTGTGTCTTTTGCGCCGTGGCTTTCCGTTACTGTCACGGATGTCTGACGTTCCAGTGTTTCCAGGCGCGGTGTTGCTGCGAGCCAGCCAACTGTCCTCACCGGCGCAAGGGCGGGGCATTAGTGTCGTGAGGGCCGCCATGGTCTTCGGTTTTTCTTGGCCGAGGTGTCGGGCAAGCCACTCGTCGCGGATATTATACTTAAAGACCGCCAGGGCCTCAGCGTCCGCACAGTCGACAATTTGGTTCTTTTTAGTGAGAAACCGAGTCCAGAATTTCCTGGCTGACTCCCCGGACTGTTGGGTAATGTGACTTAAGTCATCAGCATCCGGTGGTCGCACATAGGTGCCCTGGAAGTTATCGAGGAGTGCGTCCTCTAGATTTTCCCAACTGCCAATGGAGTTTGCTGGTAGGCTATCCAGCCAGTGTCTAGCTGGCCCTTTCAGCTTAAGTGGGAGATACTTGATGGCATGTAGGTAATCACCGCGGGCCATGTGAATGTGGAGAAGGAAATCCTCGATCCACACCGCGGGGTCTGTTGTGCCATCATATGACTCGATGTTGACGGGTTTAAACCCTTATGGGAATTCATGTTCCATTGCTCCATCAGTGAAGCAGAGGGGGTGTGCGGCACCTCTGTGCCAGGCTATGTCGCGGCGTATTCCGAGTGGGTCTGGTCGGTAATGTCCGGCCTGGTCGGATTTATCATTATTGTATCCGGCATGACGATCGGTGTCATGAGCTGTGGCGCGCCCCTGTGATCCGTAGATCAATCTTGGTTGTCCTGCGTTGTTTTCCAATATATTTTGCAGGTCCTGCGTATTCCCCCGGGCCGTGGTGAACCAGCATGGGGGTGCGGGCTGGTGTCCGGCATGATAGCCTGTTTTATCCTGGCTATCGGCGTTCTGGGAACGGGGGTCCCCAGACTTGCCTGCCTGCGGCCTGTGGCGTGGCTCAAGGGGCGGCCCAGCATGGCCCATCTTCATCAGCACGAGCTCAAGACCCTCGCGAGGGGCAAAGCCTCGCGGGGTGGACGACAGGAAGCTTCCTCAGGCACGGCCTCCTCAAGCTGGCTCGTGAGGAGGCGGAGAGATCAAGGCGGGGTACCTCACGAGGTGCCCATGACACAAGCCATGAGGACCAAGGGCGCCAGGCGGGCGCCAGCCGCGCAATGTCCTCCCTTTCCTCTTTGGTGCAAAGGGAGCAAGCGCAGGCGAGAGCATCAAGCAAAGGCATCCATTTCGGTGCAACAAGACCAAGACCGTCGCAACGGCAGGAAGGAAGTCATCGTGGAGCCCAGGAAGGTGTCATCGTCAGAGCCTTTGACAGGCGAGTACCAACTTTAGTCAGGATAAGTGTACTAGATGTTCCCCTTCAAAATGGCCAATTGTTGGCGCCCTTCCTGCTCAATATTTAGGAAGAGGCCCAGGGCCTCCGCCTATAAATAGGACTAGCCACCCCCAGGGTAGAGGATCGAGGGATCAACCAGAGAGAGAGAGAGAGAGAGAAGCGATTGAGCTCACCCAAGTAGTTCAGCGCACCAACCGAAGAACAGACCCTCGCGAGGCTGTTCTTCATTGTATTGTTCATCACCAGCCCAAGAGGCAATCCACCACGCCAGACACTGGAGTAGGGTATTAAACCACAATGGTGGCCTGAACCAGCATAAACTCTGTGTCTCTTGTGTTATTCCTTTCGTAGCTTAGATCATAGCGAAGCGGTGAGGTGCAGGTAGGTAGCGGGCGAAATCTCCGCGCGCACCCCAGTGTTCGAATCTAGAGAGTCTGTCGGAACCCGAAATCTGACATTTGGCGCGCCAGGTAGGGGTGCGCCGGAATTCGTCTTCCACCGCCCTGTTCTTCATCGACCATCGCATCCATGTCGAACGCTCGTCGGGCCCGCGCCGAGCGCCGAGACGCTCTCGCTTCCTGCGTCGCCCAGACGGCCCCCGTCGGTGGCCGCACCCGCCATTCCCTGTCACCTGCCGTCAACGCCGCCACCGGACCGGCGGGGAACGAGCAGCAAGCATCGTCCCAGCATCCGTCCATGAGGCGAGACGGCCGCACAGCTACTCCCTCGCTTGCCCCGGCTGGTTCTTCGTCCCGCGCACCCCGCGCGGCCATAGAGGCCCGAGCTGCGCTCATCGCGACAAATGAGCTCCAGCACTACCGCCCAGTCGATGACGTCTATGAAGAGTGGCCCGACCGCGTCGCCTAGCTCGTCCGCGTCGCAGGGGGCTCCCCCGTGCCGTCCTTCTTGCTGCACCGCGCCCCGCCCTGCGCGGGCAATGAAGCTCCGGGGGTGCCTCAGCCGCCTTCCCCTCAAGAAGGCGCCCTGGCCCCAAGGCGCGTGGCTCCTGGGCGGAAGCCGCTCCGTCCGGTGCCAGCGCAGCAAGAGCGGAGCTGCCAAGAGGTCCCTTGCCCCAAAGAAGCTGCCCGAGTGCTCCCTGCTTTGGCTCGTCGCGACCATGCTCCTGTTCCACCATGCCAAGACCCCGCGCTGCCCCCAGCCGCAGCGCATGGGGACCCGCAAGACCGAGCTCTTCATCACCAAAGGCCTCCCGTGGCCACAGCAGGCTGCCTCGCCTTCACAACCAAGCTGCGCAGCGTCGCGTGGCCCTGCAAGTTCAAGCCAGACCTGTCTCCTCGCTACAACAGCACGACCGACCCTGCGGAGTTCCTTCAGCTCTACGAGCTAGGCATCGAAGCTGCCAACGGGGACGAGAAGGTCATGGCGAACTGGTTTCCCATGGCACTCAAGGATGGGGCCCGCACCTGGCTCCTGAACATGGCTCCAGGCACGAACTCCTCCTGGGACGAGATGCGCACCCGTTTCATCGCCAACTTCCAAGGTACTCGCGACCGGCCGCCTGCCGTGAGAAACATGCGCCGCATCAAGCAGCAACCAGGGGAGACCCTGCAGAAGTAAATCCAGTGCTTCTACAACGCACGTCTCAAGATTCCCAAGGTGACCGAGGAGGCCATCATCTCAGCCTTGTCCGACGGTGTGCATGATGTCAAGATGAAGGAGGAGCTCGTGATGCATGAAGATCTGTGTACTTCCTTGGAGCTGTTCAACTTGGCGACCAAGTGCGCCAGGGCTGAGGAGGGGCGCTTTTCCCTCCTCGAGCTGCCAACCGCAGACCCAGAAGAGAAGAAATCCAAGGCCAAGGACGTGAAGCGCAAGGGGGCTGCCGTGCTCGCGGCAGAACCGGACACCAAGCGGGGCAGAGATCAGCCAGAGTCTTTCAAAGGCAGCCGGTACTGTGTGTACCACGACCTCCACACCCACAATACCAACGAATGTCAAGAGCTCCGAGCCGTGCGAGAAGGGAGGATTGGCTGACGCCCTGACCGCAATGATCGCGGCTACGGCCGAGGAGGAGGAAGGAACGCAGGATGCTGGGAAGACCGCGGCCCTCGCCAAGGGTGGCGCGACCGACCTCGCGAGGATCGCTGGCAGGATCAGCCTCGCGAGGGAGACTGGAGGGATCAGCCTCGCGAGGATCGTCCGCAAGGAAATGCAGGCCTCCCTCCACTACCGGCGCAGCCAAGGAGAAACGAGGACCATCATCAGGACGAGGCGGCTGGGGGCTTCCAGGAGCCACGCGCGATCGCCTGCATCCTGGGCGGAACTCAAGCCCCAGCCTCTCAAAGCATCTTCAAGCAGTTCGCCCGCGAAGTGAATGCAGTCCTCCCCAAGCTCGAAGCCACGCGCCCCCTCAGATGGTCGGCATGCGCCATCACGTTCAGCTCAGCGGATCAGCTCAAGTGCGCGGCCACAACCGGGGTCCTCCCGATGCTTTGCTCCCCAGTCATCAGCAACGTGCAAGTCACCAGGACCCTCATCGATGGCGGGGCAGGGCTCAGCATCCTATCCGTAGAGACATTCAACAATCTCCAAGTGCCTTACGACCAGCTTCAGCCAACCAAGCCTTTCTCCGGAGTCACCGATGGCTCCACAGTTCCGATTGGGCAGGTCCGCCTCCCTGTCACCTTCGGGGCGCGCAACAACTACCGCACCGAGCTCATCAACTTCGACGTCGCCCACATTCGCCTGCCATACAATGCCATCCTCGGGTACCCGGCTCTCGCCAAGTTTATGGCCGTGACTCATCACGGCTACAACGTCCTCAAGATGCCAGGAAGCGGTGGAGTCATCACGGTGCCTTGTGAAGAAAGAGACGCAGTATGCTCCCTGGAGCGAGCTTTTCAGGCCGCATCACTTGAAGACCCAGATCGCGGGAGCGGGAGGCTCCCTGAGACCGCTCCCAAGAAGAAGAGGACATCGCCAGGCCCGACCCCTCAGGAGGCAGGCCCCTCAGGGTCTGCGCCTGCTCAGGGGGCACCTCTCTGTCGCATAGGAAGGCGCGCCCGTTGCCCTCCTCAAGCAGGGCTCGGGGGCTCCCTCCTGGAGGGCCACCGACCTTGCTAAGGTCACAAGGAAGGCGCTTGGGCACCACTTGGAGGCGTGTTTCAAAGCACGTTTCCCTCAGGAAGGAGCAAGGCAAGGAGGGCCAAACCCTCAGGAGTTTGTCAGTCAGATCACACAGGAGTTGCAGGAGTCAAGAGTCATGAGTGGCAGCCGTCGCTTACCTGCCGCAGCTCCCCATCCAGGCGAGGATGGTGGGCTGCACGTCTGCATTGACATCCCATGGCTCAACCAAGCCGCCTCTCAGGAGCGCTTCTGGCCCTCACGCGTGGGGCGCTGCGAAGGCCCACCCCACAGTTACGTTCGCATGCCCTACGGCTTGCCGAACACGGCTGTTGTGCGCCAACGCCTCATGGGAAGCAACTTGGAGGCTCAGGAGGCCAGGCGTTCCGCAGTCCTGGCGGAGATGGAGATGGTTTGCGAGGAGCCACCAGCGCCTCCAGAGCCTCCTGGGCCTGGGGGCTCGTGAAGATCGGCTCCCGCAGCTCACGACGTCTGCTACTTCAACACCCCTTCGTCTTCAACGCTATCAGGTGTCATCCTTCAAGTTTTGTTTTCAGCTGGGAGCGCCCCCAGGGATGCATTATTCCCAGGTCGCGTGGGTCCGTCCCTACGGCATGTATCCCTTTTTTACTTTATGTTCCTAGCTTACTTTGTTGGGGGCACCCCTCAGGCTGCATCATCCCCAAGTCGCTCAGGCCAGACCCAGCGGCATGTACCCCTCTTGCGTTTATTTTCGGGCCATGCGTTCGACCCATCATGCTTGTTATTTGATGCCTTTCCGCGGCACCTCTTCTTCCTTCATGTCAGCCGCTTGCACGTTAAGGGGGGGGGGTACCTGAGCATCGCGACTCAGGGCTCCTACTGGCTCTCCAGCCCTCACCCTCTGGCTTTGTCCATGGCATCACGACCTGGCAAACCAGCGACGGCTGAGACCTGCTCGAGGGCCGGGACCCGAGGACGTAGAGCATCGGCATCTAACCAAGCTTTTACGTTAAAGGGGGGGGGGTACCTGAGCATCGCGACTCAGGGCTCCTGCTGGCTCTCCAGCCCTCACCCTCTGGCTTTGTCCATGGCATTGCGACCTGGCAAACCAGCAACGGCTGAGACCCGCTCGAGGGCTGGGACCCGAGGACGTAGAGTGTTGGCATCTAGCCAAATTTGCAGGAACACGTCACAAGTTAAGGCCCAGTGCCAGGCGCAACCCGCGTTGAGGTAGGGCCCCGTGAGTCCCGCGCTGGCTCACGGGTGCCCAGATACACCTCGTCAGGCCCTACCGTGCCAGCCACATGTCAGGGCGGGGCTGTACACGCCCCGGGGGCTCCTCCCAAAGGGAAGCCCCCTCCCACGCACCAGTGGAAGCACCATGCTCCGTTCTCGCTGACGACACTGCCGAGGAGCGGCTATGCCCGTACACGTACGGAAGCGCTATGCTCCGCGCTGGTGATAAACAACTGAGGGTGGCCCCTGGCCGCATCAACCTCGGGAAGCCCAGAGCTCAGTGTCTGGCCTCATCGCAACGCCTCCCCTCGGGAGTGCCGCGCGAGGGGGCTAGGCACGGGGGCTACGCCTGGGTCACGCCCAGACGTACGCCACCCAGCCAGGCCCCTCGAGCCTGGTTCATCGCGCGTCCCTCCCCGAGCGGAGCCAAGGTACGAAGGCCGTTTGAGCATCAAGGGGGACTCCTGAGCATCGCGACTCAGGAGCCTAACTGGTCACGTAGCCCCTCACTCCTTAGTTCTGAAAGGCTAACGGCGGTTGAGGTATGCGCGGGGCCGGGCCCTGCAGACGTAGCATGGTAGATTCACCCACACATCTCACCTCCCTACTTGCTGTTCATGCGCCAAGGGGGACTCCTGAGCATCGCGACTCAGGAGCCTAACTTGTCACGTAGCCCCTCACTCCTTGGTCACGTCCTGGTTTCCCGTCGGGGCTAACGGCGGCTGAGGTATGCGCGGGGCCGGGCTCTGCAGGCGTAGAACATAAGCAAGTAGGAAGAGCGCAAATCTCAAGGAATTCAAAAGCAAATATTACAGTCCATAGCTGAAAGCAGAACAGGAGCCACAACGGAGTCATTTGCAGGCGGCGGAGCTGCGCGGAGTGGGTTCGCCCCGTGAAGGCGCGGGATCGGCAGTGCCTTGCTTCGGCTTGGTGCTGAAGGCCCGGAACTTCGACAGCAGAGCCTCCACACGACCCTTCGCGGCCTCAGCAGCGGCAGCGGCAAGCTCGCCGGTCGCTGGCTCCAGCAGGCTGTCGAGGTCGACGTTGGGATCGCGAAGGTAGACGTGGGTAAGGACCCGCGTCAGCGCTGCAGAAGACAGGACACGCGCCTCGGCCTCAGCCGTAGGGCCAAGGCCAAGGGTGACATCTTCAAGAGCACGGATCAGGAAGGGAAGCAGCTTGGCGGGGCCATCCTCGGCGCCGACCAGCGGGCTTTCCAGGCCGCTGTCATAAAGCGACCTCAGCAAGGTGCGAGCCTTCACCTCCATCTCCGTGAAGGCCTCGCGGTCCTCGGCAAGGACCCGCGCCTTGCCATCCAGCTCGACCTTCCACGCCTCCAACTCCTGCTCCAGTGCGCCCAGGCGGTCACGGCGCTTGTTAAGCTTGGCGTCTCGGTCCTTGACGATCGCCCCGCGAACCTTCATGCCTTCCTCCTTCTCTTGGCGAGTGCGGACCTCCTTGGCAAGCTGGTCCCACAGGCCCTGCAGCTCGCTCTCCAGCGCCACGCAGCAACCTCGGGCATCAGCCGCCTCCCCCAAGGCGGCGTTGCGAGCAGCCTTCGCCCCAAGGACGGCCTGCTTCTCCTCGTCGCAAGCCGTCGAGGCCTGAACCAGCGCTGCCCGAATCGAAGCGTCAGAGCGAATCCAGCCAGAAGCCAGCTCCAAGCGCCCGGCCACCAGGCGAGGGTCGGCGCCCAGAAGATCTTGCCACAGCCGGTCCAGTTCAGCAGTAGCACGATCCAGGACAGTGAGAGGAGTCGGAGAGACAGCAGTTGGTGGAGTAGGAGGAGAGGACGGCAGCGTAACCACAGGCGGGACTTGCTGCGCCCCAACAGCTGTGGCGGTGGCATCAGGTAAGGACACCTTAGGAGTCGCTTGGGCCATGGGGGCTGAGCTCGCCCCAGCCAGCTCCACCAGGCCTCGCGAGGATGACCAGGTAGGAGAGGCCCGTGCCTTGCAACCTCCTCCTTTTGTGGGCAGAGGCGCTGCCCCAGACGGAACCTCAGGAGTCCCCTTCAGCTTCTTTGCCGCAGGCGCCAGCCTAGCCAAGAGATGCAGACATCAAGCCTCAGCGACAAAATAGGGAATAAAGCAAGAATCAAGCACTTACTGGTTATCGCTCGCAAGCTCGAGCAGCCTCCGGCCATACTTGAAGCCCGAGAGCCGGCTGCAGGGATCAGCCTCGAGAGGCTCGGAAGCAGGAGGCACGTCTGCGGATCACCTAGGAGCCGGGGCAGACCCGAGGGGGACCAGCCTAGTCATGTCCTTCTTCCAGATCGGGGGCAGGCTCTTGCCCCCTCACTCGTCGCCATCCTGATCGTCGCTCGGCAAGAGGCGGAGAGCGCGGGACCTGCGCTAGGGGAGGGGCGCTCTCGACTCCCCATCGGTGGCCTTGGAGTCAGGCCCTCCTTCCCGCTCCTCTTCTTCCTCCTCTTCGCTGGAGTCGCCGGAGGACTCATTCACCGTCGCCAGGGCCGCCGGGTCCTCGGGAACCTCCATGGGCATGGGCCCGTCCCCATTGAAGACGGGCATGGAGTCCACTGCCTGCTCCCAATCATCTCGAAGGAACAAGGGTACAGGGGTGCCCTCCAGCCTCGCCACGTCTCCTCCGACCAAAGATTGGAGGACCGCGGCCAGATCTTCGTCGGCCAAGACTGCGGGGCTCGAGCGGGGCCTCCACAACGGAAGCGAGTACTTACGAAGCGGGGCCAACTGGTTCTCCAGGAACTCCCTCAGGAGCGACACACCAGTCATCTTCGCCGCCGCCATGTTGCGCGGCCTCAGATCCGCGTCCATCTTCTCCAACACCGGCTTCGCGCGGGGGTCCACAAGTTCCGTGTGAGACCAATCATCAGAGCTCGTGGGCTGCTCCGTGGGCAGAATGAGCCGAGGGTGCATGCGCCTAGCATCTACCATGACCCACTTGCTCCTGAAGTCCTCAATCCTCTTCCTGGGCTTTGAGATGGCGTTGGAGCCGCCATACGCGACAAAGCTCGCGCACGCGGAGATGGTATCACGAGAGGGCCGGAGGGAGAAGTAGTGGCGCAGCAAGGCCACTGAGGGCTGCACTCCGACGTGAGCCTCACAATAGTAGGCGAAGATCGCCAGAAGAAGAACAGAGTTGGGGTGGAGATGCAGAGCTTGTAGGTTATAATGTCGGAGGACAGAGAAGAAAAACTCAGAAAAGGGAGGCACTAGACCGGCAACAATGGCACTTACGAAGAATGGATAGAAGGTGCTCCCTTGGCCCTCAAGAAGGGCGGATCCAGCCTTGAACACCTTTGCCCCATCGATGCCTTGCGCCGCCACCATCCGGTGCACCCGGGCAAGGATCGTCTCTGACACGTTCGGCGAGTCCAAGGCGGGTGAGTACCAAGCTTCGGCCAGGGTTTGGTGAGGCGCCATGTCTTGCTAGGGCGCGCGGTCGAAGTAGATCTGAAGATTTCGGAGGCAGAAGGGAAGGGCGTAAGAAAGGGGATCTGGGCAATGACCGGAGGAAGCAAGGGAAGTAAGGCCTAGGCAGATGCCGCTCTTTTGTCGATTCACGCAGTTGCTGAGGCACCCACGACCAACCAACCGCCACACGGCGCCCGAGGCCGCATGCTGTTAGGTTCTGCGACGCTTCGCACTTGCCCCTTCGCTTCTCTGCTCAGCCAAGTCCGGGCGCGCCTTGGGCCCGGGGGCTACTGTCGGCGTTTTGGGAACGGGGGTCCCCAGACTTGCCTGCCTACGACCTGCGGTGTGGCTCAACGGGCGGCCCAGCATGGCCCATCTTCATCAGCACGAGCTCAAGACCCTCGCGAGGGGCCAAGCGTCGCGGGGTGGACAACAGGAAGCTTCCTCAGGCACGGCCTCCTCAGGCTGGCTCGCAAGGAGGCGGAGAGATCAAGGCGGGGTACCTCACGAGGTGCCCATGGCGCAAGCCATGACGACCAAGGGCGCCAGGCGGGCGCCAGCCGTGCAATGTCCCCCCTTTCCTCTTTGGTGCAAAGGGAGCAAGCGCAGGCGAGAGCATCAAGCAAAGGCATCCATTTCGGTGCAACAAGACCAAGACCGTCGCAATGGCAGGAAGGAAGTCATCGTGGAGCCCAGGAAGGCGTCATCATCAGAGCCTTTGACAGGCGAGGACCAACTTTAGTCAGGATAAGTGTACTAGATGTTCCCCTTCAAAATGGCCAATTGTTGGCGCCCTTACCGCTCAATATTTTGGAAGAGGCCCAGGGCCTCCGCCTATAAATAGGACTAGCCACCCCCAGGGTAGAGGATCGAGGGATCAACTAGAGAGAGAGAGAGAGAAGCGACTGAGCTCACCCAAGCAGTTCAGCGCACCAGCCAAAGAACAGACCCTCGCGAGGCTGTTCTTCATTGTATTGTTCATCACCAGCCCAAGAGGCAATCCACCACGCCACACACTGGAGTAGGGTATTACACCACAATGGTGGCTTGAACCAGTATAAACTCTGTGTCTCTCGTGTTGTTCCTTTCGTAGCTTAGATCATAGCGAAGCAGTGAGGTGCAGGTAGGTAGCGGGCGAAATCTCCGCGCGCACCCCAGTGTTCGAATCTAGAGGGTCTGCCGGAACCCGAAATCCGACACCGGCCACGGGGTGGCCGGTCAGCCTCATCTTGTGCTGGAAGTTCAGGCTCTTTGGCGGTCTATGCTTTGGGTATCCCCTGCTCGGGGGCTCAAGTCCGTATTCCTCGGCCGCCAGGACTTCGGTCCATCTATCTGCGAGTAGGTCTTGGTCAGCTTGGAGCTACTGCTTCTTCTTCTTCAGGCTTGTTGCAGTGGCTATAAGCCTGCGCTTGAAGCGCTCCTGCTCTATGGGATCCTCTGGTACGCCGAATTCGTCGTCACCAAGGCTCACCTCGTCTTCGGAGGGAGGCATATAGTTATCATCCTCCAAGTATCCGTCTGTCGCCTGTTCATCTGGGCTAGCCAGCCCGTGTTCCTATTGAGCTTGCTCGAAGGTGGGTTGATCTGGATCGTATTCCTCTTCGGCACCATCTGGCTTTTCTTCTCCAGTGCCGATGATGCCCATCTTTTCCTTTCTTGCCCGAGGGATTTTCTCCTGTTTCCTCATCGCCATTGGTTTCTTTGGGAGTATCTACCATATATACATATCATATGAAGAGGTGGCAGTCCAGTGCCCTGTGGGCGGTGGTTCCTGTTCTTCTCCCGCATCGTCGTCTATACCATCGATGTCTTCGGAGTCGAAGTTAAGCACGTCGGTCAAGTCATCGACTGCAACTACTAAGTGGGTGGTGGGTGGGAAACAAATTTCCTCGTTGCTGGCTTCCCACTCGAGCCGAACATAGTTCGGCTAGGTGTCTCCTGACAAAGAGAGAGACCTTAATGAATTCAACACGTCTCCGAAGGGTGAGTGCTGAAAGATATCTGCGGCGGCGAACTTCATGACTGGCGCCCAGTTAGATTCGATGGGCATGAGTGCGCGCGGTCCGGAGCACATGGCCGGAGACGAGTCTGGGGGCCCGGTAACACAA
This sequence comes from Triticum aestivum, assembly GCF_018294505.1. Taxonomy (NCBI): domain Eukaryota; kingdom Viridiplantae; phylum Streptophyta; class Magnoliopsida; order Poales; family Poaceae; genus Triticum; species Triticum aestivum. Next base: position 620,636,679 of record NC_057795.1, read on the forward strand.
ATTTTCTTAGCAGGGAGTCTGCGTTCGGCTCCAACGCCGATGAATGTGAGGCCTCCGGGGCAGGGTCCATCCACCCGTCCTTGGAAGGCACAACTTGCTCTAGAGCGAAGTCTAGAGCTGCAGCAGGCGCGATGTTCCGAGTACTATCCGGCTGCAGATCTAGGACATGCACATCGCGACTGTTCGGCGCTCCTGCCACGGGCCCGAATTCGTCGAAGATCAAGTCTCCGCGGATGTCGGCAGTGTAGTTTAGGTTTCCAAACCTGACCTAATGGCCAGGGGCGTAGCTATCGATCTGCTCCAGACGGCCAGTCGAATTGGCCCACAGTGCGAAGCCGCCGAACACGAAGATCTGTCCGGGGAGAAAAGTCTCACCTAGGACAGCGTGGTTGAAGGTTGGAGAAGCCATCTAGCCTTGCTATGACGACATAGAGGAACTCTCAATGAAAGCACCAATGTCAGTGTCAAAACCAGCGGATCTCAGGTAGGGGCTCCCGAACTGTGCGTCTAGGGCTAATGGTAACAGGAGGCTGGGGACACGATGTTTACCCAGGTTCGGGCCCTCTCGATGGAGGTAATACCCTACTTCCTGCTTGATTGATCTTGATGATACGGGTATTACAAGAGTTGATCTACCACGAGATCAGAGAGGCTAAACCCTAGAAGCTAGCCTATGGTATGATTGTTGATGATAATGAAGATGAGTCCTACGGACTAAACCCTCCGGTTTATATAGACACCGGAGGGGGCAAGCATTACATAGGGTCGGTTTACAGAGGAGGAGATCTACATCCGAATCGCCAAGCTTGGCTTCCACGCCAAGGAGAGTCCCATCCGGACACGGGACGAAGTCTTCTATCTTGTATCTTCATAGTCCAATAGTCCGACCAAAGTACATAGTCCGGCTGTCCGGATACCCCCTTATCCAGGACTCGCTCAATCCCCGCCATTGCAACCGATCGTCCGTCCACACACGATTTTGGATGATCAACCAAGAAAAAAAATTGCATTTCGACGGAGCCCAAGTCTTCCATATCATGGTAGAGGTCGGGCTGAGAACTTGTCCCGCAAACTGCACCATGTAGGCAGTGGCCGCCGAATATTATTTGGTAGAGGTGAATTTCCAATGTATAGTATCCTCCCTATCTAGGCCGAGAGTAACAACTTGAAGCATTCCCCAAAGGTTGGCAAATTCCTGGATATGGGCCAAGAGAGGCCCTGAGAAGCATCGATATGACTGACCCAGAAGTTGTTATCAAGCGCTTTGCTGAGCAAACACGCCTTCCTCTTAGATATCTCGAAGATCTTGTGCGCGACATATTTTGGTCTGAGGCCATTAAGCCGTGACGATTCCCAGAATTTTGCCTTTTTACCATCACCAATGGTCACAGTCGTGAACGTCGCAAAGAGATCTCTGTCAGCGTTGCTACAGAGTGTCTCCATTCCAGCCCAAGTTTTCGGGGGGTCAGCCCACTCGTACCAAAGCCAATGGAGTCGAAGGGCGGTGGAAATTTTTTGGAGGTTTAGCACACCCAGGCCGTCGAAAATCTTTGGTTTGCAGAATGCTATACAAAGAAATAAAATCCTATGGGTTAAAATCTAGCAGGAATTCTCCAAACGGAATGGGTCCTTGAGTTATTCCCTCATAGTGTGCACAAATAAAACTAACTAAAAAGGAAAATACTGTAAAATCAACACTAATCTTCACCCACTGGATTCCTACGGGCAGTAAGGCTGCGTGAGATCCACTAGTTAAATCAACACTAGTCTTCTACCAAGAAGCTAATCAACATTTTTTGCTGTTGAGATCCACTAGTTAAACCAATACTTCGATAACTTCACACCTACTTACATTGGGTGAAATTTTTAGTTCTTAATGGTTACACATCAGAATTCGCTAGGGGAGCACTAGATGCACTTCCGCATGTCCACTATTGTCACCTTTCCAAACAAAACCACATTGCATTTTATGAACTTCTTTATTACACACTTCGGGGGGATTAGTAGGGTGATGTAGGATGTAACAATGGTGATAAGATGGCCTTGACGATATTAATACGACTAGTATGGGTAAAAGAACATTTTGTCCCGCTCTGGCAGACTTACTCCAAATTCATCAATAGCCAATGAAATTTGATCCCAAGGAGCATGCTCTTTTTACCACAGATCCCAAGGAGCATTCTTATGTGAAGGGGTAGATCAAGATGGGTGTAAGGAGAGTTGAGTACTGAGGCAAATATTTATAAATTTGCTTACCTAATCATGTACTAGAAACCACTGATAAGGCAATTATTCAGCAATAAACTTCCGACATCACTGCAAAGAAATCCACTCAAGATATATTAAAAAGAATATACATGGCCACACACATATGAAATTATATAAATACACTACATAATTGAAGGATGTGTGCACTTTCCAAACACTCATTCAAATAGACGTCCAATTTTGTAACCAAATTCATTTGCGGATTTAAGGGGCATGGTTTTAAGATCTTGTTAAGAAAAATGTCTAAAAAATGAGGAAACTAATGTAAGTTGATATTAATTTAGTGTAACATGAATGTATTTTCCAATGATATATAATAAATTTATATAACAACAAATACTATAATTAACATTTAGCATTGCTATATTAAGTAGGCTAACTTAGTAATGGGAAAATATATACCATTTGGATTGCACTATGATAAATGGGTTGTAATAAAGTATACAAGTTTAATATAATGCTAAAATATATATAGAAATATGATTTGGTCGAAACAAGCCCACGGAGGTACGAACTAATGGATTAAGAAAACCACTTGTCATTCGTTAGTAAAGCTGCAGCATGATAGTACCAAAGACACATGCGTGACACTCATAAATTTTAATCAAATCCGAGCCGCCTTTTATCGGACATGAATGTACATGGTATTGCACATATATGCACATGAGTTTGAGAGGCTTAAGTGGAAAAAAACTTCTTAGTTTTAACCTCTCTTCAGAACATGGTACGAACCATAATTGGTATGGTCGTGAGGAAAAAATCGTGCATACCTAATTTATCCCTACAAACATGCTAATGAAGGCGCACTCATTTTGCTAAGTCTATGTGTATTGACTGGAGATCGCGCGACTGATGGAGGCGATGTCGCAAAACCAGAGCTTCCCTGCCTAATTTCATCAACCCCACAACATAATCACCGAGATTACCGTTAATTAAATGATTCTCTTCCAAAATGCTACCCATTACAATTTAGAATAAAACTCCAAAGGTGAATTGCTCGAAATACCCAATTCAATGGACGGTTGAGATGACATGATACTAATAGTCCATAAGACTAGTAAGTTGCACCGTAAAATACCTCTCAGTGGGTGCAGAGTATCAAATCGAAGCCATACTTGCTCACCGGGGCTAGAATCAATGGATGGATCAGCACAAACAAGTCCTACAGGAACTAGAAATTGAGAGCCATAACGGTAGCGTTATGCTGGCCCTGGATGAACCTCTTTTCATTTTAACGAACCCACCAGTTTCTTCCCCAAAAGAACCCATCATCCTAAAGACGGAGCAACTCAACCTCTATGATCTGAGACCCCAAGACGGGCAAGTTGTTTACTACAGATGTTTCTTCATTTTCTTGCAATGTTCTTACCTTCTCACTAATAGAACCAAAATTCACCATTTCTTGTTCCCCTTGCTTGGCCTTGCGAGAGGTTTTGAGTGGATTTGGGCCATCAATCGGGAGGTTTTCCCCCGCCCTAGTATTTTCTTTTGCCATTACCTATTGAGGAAGGTGGGTCATTGGGTGAGCTACATGACAGAAAAAAGGGGACATAAAGAGAGGACGAATAACAATCACCAGTATGATTAACAACATCCAAAGAAATATGTCTTTCTTCCCATGCATGTACATTACAAGAGTCTTCACCTGTCAAATGGCATATCAGTCAATACTGATAAAGCAACACATATGGAAGAAATAAGGAAGGGGTCTTACCCCAATCATCGCCACCATGATCTGTCTTCCATCAAGATGTTCCTAACTTCCCTCACCCACCATTCCGGCATGGCCCGCCGCTTCTGAGTCTAACCCCTACGCCCTTCGACGAACTCTTGGAGGAGGAGGAGGAGGTCGACGACTTCGAGGACAGCCAGGACATCGACTAGACGATGTTGTTAGTGGTTCTACTGTAGGTAGTATAACATAGCAATATCGAATAGCAACATCACATTGCATATTTTGAAAATGTAGCTTAGTGACATTTAGAGTCACAAACAATATGTAATGCGATGACTTTTGGCTAGTAATATAAGTTTACTATGTTTGATGATGATTTGAACATGTTTAAATGTATCTTAACTTGAATATACAAAAAAAGGAAACAAGTAAAACCACAAATGCTCTTGATGATGCCCTATCACCCTCGTGGCTCCTACCCCGCAGGTGCCGCCTGTTCTTGCTGTTGATGCTTCTTGGGGTGATTGGGATGCAACCAATGCTCTCTATGATGTTGTGGTTGATGCTTATGATCAGCAGGTATCAGCTTATTTAGATGCTCTTTCTGTCCACCAAGATGATCGGTCTGCTTATACTCATTGGTGCAATGATGATGCTTGAGCTGCTGGTGTTCTTACTGTGAGTGTTCTCCCTCAGTTTGCTTCGGAGTTTATGGGCCTCGACACCGTTGTAGTGATTTGGTCTTATCTCTATCAGCGCTATCAGACCTCTCGTGATGCTCCCTACTTATTTGTGGTGCATCAGGAGCACGCTCTTCAGCAGGGTGAATCTTCTGTTGATGAGTTCTCCACGCAGAGCTATGCCATCTGGCGCTAGGTTGACTCTTTCTGGACAATTGTTTGTGGTGCTTTTCGTTGCTGCCAGACCATGCGGTCAGACTTGGAGTTTCACAGTGTTCATGAGTTCTTATCCCGCCTTCGTTTCGAGTTTGAGCCTCATTGTGCTCACTTGCTTGCCCATGGCCGCGTTCCTCTCTCGAAGGTGCTTGCTGAGCTTCGTGCTAAGGCAGCCCATCTTCCTTCAGCTGGGTTGCTTGCGGTTCCCTTTGTGCTAGGCACCCGAGCTCCCATGTCGTCTGCTCGCCTCGCCGCTCCACTGCTCCTTTCCACATCTCCAGGGGGTGTAGGTTGCCCTCCTTATGTAGAGAAGAGTCGGTCGCGCCGTGACACCTTTTGTGGCTACCGCTCCAGGCCAGATCATCCAGAGTCTGATTGTTGCCAGAAGCAGCTATACTAGAGGCACTCTTCTTCCAGTGGGACTCACACGTCTTCCTCGACTCTGTCACTCATTGACCAGGATATTGTCTGGCTCAAGCGCCTATTGGCTTACTCCGGCTCTTCATCGATGAGTTCTGCTACCGCTGTGACAGCTTCCACCTCTCAATCACCGCTGACACCTACATAGTCAAGTACATCCTCATGGGTTCTGGACTTTGGAGCTTCATTTCATATGTCTTTTGATTCTTCTGTGTTGTCTTCTCTTTGACCTCTTGATCCTCCTATTAATGTTCTCACTGCCGATGGCACACCCCTTCATGTTGCTAATCATGGCACTCTTTCTACTTTGTCTTTTTCTGTTCCTAGTGTTTCTCATGTTCCCCGTCTTACCATGACTCTCTTTTCCGCTGCACAACTTCTCTGGTTGTCGTGTCATTCTTGATGCTGACTCTTTCTATGTTCAGTATTGTCGCACCAAGGCTCTGGTTGGTTCTCACCCTCGGTGTTGTGAGACAGGGGGCCTTTGGGAGGTTGACTCGCTTCATGTTCCTTCTGTTGCCACCATTTCTGCCAGTTCTCATGCTCTTGCTGCCTCCTCTTCTGCGTCCTTTCAACAGTGGCATCATCGACTTGGTCACATCTGTGGCTTTCGCTTGTCATCGTTAGTGTGACGTGGTGTCTTAGGGTCTGTCTCTGGAGATGTTTATTTACATTGTTATGGTTGTAGACTTGGCAAACAGACCCAGTTACCTTATCCTATCAGGGAGTTGGTATCTCATCATCCTTTTGACTTAGTTCACTTTGATGTCTGGGGTCGTGCTCCCTTTGATTCGAAAGGTGGTCATCGCTACTATGTTTTTTAGTGATGATTTCTCTAGCTACACTTGGATCTACTTTATGAAATCTCATAGCAAAGTTCTCGCTATATACAAGCAATCTGCTGCCATGATTCACACCTAGTTTCCACGCCTATTCGTACTTTTTGTGCTGACTCTACTGTAGAGTATATCCCCCAGCTGTGGTGTGGTTTTCTTGCGGAATAGGGCACTCTAGCCCAGTTTCCTGTCCTGGTGCCCATGCTTAGAATGGCATTGTAGAATGTAAGCATCGTCATCTGCTTCAGATGGCTCATGCGCTGATGGTCGTCGCCTCTCTCCCACCCCACTTTTGGGCTGAGTCTGTTTCCGCATTCACCTATCTCATCAACATTCAGCCATCGGCTGCCTTGCAGGGTGGTATTCCTAAGGTATGTCTAACTGGTCGTTTTCCTGACTACTCAGCTCTTCGTATGTTTGGATGTTTGTGCTATCTTCTTCTTGTCCCACGAGAACGCACCAAATTGACTGCTCAGTCGGTTGAATGTATTTTTCTTGGCTACAGTGATCAGCACAAGGGCTATCGACATTGGGATCCTATTGGTCGTTGATACGTCGTATATATAATTTATGAAGTATCTGTGCCATGTTTACAAGAATTTTATAGGATTTGGGTATGATTTGATTAGAACTAACCCGGACTGACGCTGTTTTCAGCAGAACTACCATGGTGTCGTTTTTTGTGTAGAAATAAAAGTTCTCGGAATGGGCTAAATTTCTTGCGGTGTTTTTTTATGGACCAAAAGAGACCCCTAAAGCACAAGAGTTGGGCCAGAAGAGTCCCGAGGCAACCACAAGGGTGGAGGGCACCTGAGGGAGTCCTGGATTAGGGGGTGTCCGGATGGCTGGACTATGACCTTTGGCCGGACTCTCGGACTATGAAGATACAAGATTGAAGACTTCGTCCCGTGTCCGGATAGGACTTTCCTTGGCGTGGAAGGCAAGCTTGGCGATATGACATGAAGATCTCCTCCCATTGTAACTGACTCTATGTAACCCTAGCCCTCTCCGGTGTCTATATAAACCAGAGAGTTTTAGTCCGAAGGACGAACAACAATCATACCATAGGCTAGCTTCTAGGGTTTAGCCTCTCTGATCTCGTGGTACATCAACTCTTGTACTACCCATATCATCAATATTAATCAAGCAGGATTAGGGTTTTACATCCATCGAGAGGGCCCGAACCTGGGTAAAAACATCGTGTCCCTTGTCTCCTGTAACCATCCGCCTAGACGCACAGTTCGAGACCCCCTACCCGAGATCCGCCGGTTTTGACACCGACATTGGTGCTTTCATTGAGAGTTCCTCTGTGTCGTCACCTTTAGGCCCGATGGCTTCTTCGATCATCAACCACGACACGGTCCAGGGTGAGACTTTTCTTCCCGGACAGATCTTCGTATTCGGCGGCTTCGCACTTCGGGCCAATTCGCTTGGCCATCTGGAGCAGATCGAAAGCTACGCCCCTGGCCATCAGGTCAGGTTTGGAAGCTTAAACTACACGGCCGACATCCGCGGGGACTTGATCTTCGACGGATTCGAGCCACGGCCAAGCGCGCCACACTGTCACGATGGGCATGATCTAGCTCTGCCGTCGGACAGCGCCTAGAGCACCGCTCAAGTGCCCGCTCCAACCATTAGCTCGGAGCTGACTGCGCCAGTCGAGGACGGACGGTTGGACGCCGCCCCAGGAGCCGCAATCTCTACGGCGATAGAGCCGAATACCAGCCTAGTCCATTGCGAGGCCTGTGACTCCAAGGTACCAGACTCCTATCCGGACTCCGAATCTTCCGCACCCCTTCCAATCGAGCCCGATTGGGCTCCGATCATGGAGTTCACCGCCGCGGACGTCTTTCAGCACTCGCCCTTTGGCGATATCCTGAATTCACTAAAGTCTCTCTCTTTGTCGAGAGAGCCCTGGCCGGACTATGGTCAGCAAGGTTGGGATGCAGACAACAAAGAAATTTGGAACCCACCCACCACCCACTTCATAGCCACTGTCGACGACCTAACCGACATGCTCGACTTCGACTCCGAAGACATCAACGGTATGGATGCTGATGAAGGAGACGACCAAGAACCAGCGCCTATAGAGCACCGCACAATCACCTCATCACACGATGTATACATGGTGGACACACCTAAAAGAAGCAACAGAGAGGATCAAAAGGGCGCAACCAGGGATCGTTCCCTCAAAAAACAATCAAAGCGGCGGCGTAAGCGCCGCGCCAAGCCCCACCTCGATAGAGACCCAGCCATAGAGCAGGGCGAATCAACGGAAGACGAACATGCCATCGAGCAACCGTCCAAACAGGGCGGAAAAACCGAACAATCCGTCCCCAACAAAGATAATAGTCCGGGTGACCTCACGCCGGACAAGTCGCTGGAGCACCAGAACCTCCACCAAAGGCTCGTCGCCACAGCGCGTAGCCTGAAAAAGCAGAAGCGGAAGCTCAAAACAGCGGAAGATGCAATCAGAATAAGATGGAGCAAAGTACTCAATACCGCACACAAGTACGGCAACAATCATCACACAAAGAGCTATCCGAAGCGGAAATTACTACCGGAATTTGATGAACAGGCCCTAGAGCCCCCATAATCAAAAAACAAGGAAGTCACCAGGTCGGGTAGACGACCCCACGATCGACCTCAAGCGACAAAGGGCGCCGCACTCAATGCGGCACACGATCCTCCCGAGGATTCGCATCAAAAAACCGGTCCAACCAGATCCATCTACGGGCCAAGAAAGCAAGCTCCATTGAGCAATGCAACGCAAAAAATATCCGAACATTGCGGCACACCTACATACAGGGGCGCCGCACATCCCGTATGTTTTACCGATGAGGTACTAGATCATGAATTTCCAGCGGGATTCAAGCCCGTAAACATAGAAGCATACGACGGAACAACAGACCCTGGAGTCTGGATCGAGGATTATATCCTCCATATACACATGGCCAGAGGAGATGACCTTCATGCCATAAAATACTTACCCCTTAAGCTCAAAGGGCCAGCCCGGCATTGGCTTAAAAGCCTCCCCGAAAACACCATGGGAAGTTGGGAAGAGCTCGAGGATGCTTTCCGGGCAAATTTTCAAGGGACCTATGTCCGACCTCCGGATGCAGACGATCTGAGTCATATAACTTAACAACCCGGAGAGTCTGCCCGAAAACTCTGGAACAAATTTCTTACTAAAAAGAATCAGACAGTCGACTGTCCGGACACCGAGGCCCTAGCAGCTTTCAAACATAGCATCCGAGACGAATGGCTCGCCAAACACCTCGGCCAAGAAAAGCCAAGAATAATGGCCGCATTAACAAGCCTCATGACCCGATTTTGCACAGGAGAGCATAGCTGGTTGGCAAGAAGCAGCACCAGCGACCCAAGTACATCTGAACTCAGAGATGGAAACGGGAAACCGCGCCGTAACAAAGAACAACGCCGGATCAAGGATAACAGCCCGATGAGCACGACAGTCAATGCCGGATTCAAAAGCTCTCGACAAAATCAGAAAAAGCTGCCCACCAAAGATGACAGGGACGAGCTATCTAACCTCAACAAAATCTTGGAAAATATATGTCAAATCCACAGTGCTCCCGGGAGACTTGCAAACCACACCCACAGAGATTGTTTGGTCTTCAAGCAGTCCGGCAAACTCAACGCCGAACACAAGGGGCTCGACACACCAAGCGAGGATGACGACGCACCCCACAAGCAGAACACCGGAGAACAAAAGAAGTTCCCACAAGAAGTCAAAACAGTAAATTCACTTCAGATGACAAAAGGGAAAAACAGAACGACGCTTACGAAGATACGCGCCATACGGCCTGCCCCAGAGGAGCACCGCCACTGGTTGTTACAACCAATCACCTTCGATCATCAGGATTACTCCAGAGGTATCCGGAACGCAGGCTGGACCGCCTTGGTCTTGGATCCGATTATCGACGGACTCCAATTTACACAAGTCCTAATGGATGGCGGCAGTGACCTAAACCTGTTATATCAGGACACAATCCGCAAACTGGGGGTAAACCCAGCAATAATTCGCCATGGCAACACTTCCTTTCAAGGAGTCACGGCGGGCCCAAAAACCCAGAGTATGGGTTCCCTTTCGTTAGAAGTCACGTTCAGCTCACCCGAAAACTTCCAAAGCGAAAAGCTAACCTTCCACATCGCCCCATTCATAAGTCGCTATCAAGCGCTACTGGGACGTGAAGCTTTCGCCCGCTTTAACGCAATACCGCATTATGCTTCCCTTACACTCAAAATGCCCAGTCCACGAGGCATCATCTCATTAAAAGGAAATATCAATTGATCCCTGAAGTATGGGTAATGGTGCGGCCGCCTGGACAGCCGCACACTAATCCAGCCCTACTACCCCGGATACGGCTCGACGAGTCCGGCGTAAACATACAAAGGCTTAATAGCCGCATAACCCTATACAAGGGGCTCCGCGTGTTTACACCAGGAGAAAATACGGCTCAATTTTGCTCATGTCTCTGTATTATATTTTGTTTATTTTAATATAGATTTCTCACACGTTATTTTTCACTAAGTTCCTCTCTTTCGCAGACGAACACCATGCTACGCCCGTTCAGGATACAGGCACAATGGAGATACAGGCGCAGACGTGCAGTAGGGACCCATTTTAAGGATTCTTTTCAGATTAAGACCCTGCGTAAACCTTTTTACGTTCTCTTGTTGATAACATCCCCCGGTTTTCGCTATAACCGAGGAGGAGGCTGGCGTCTTGGCATGTGGCCATGCCAGAATTTTGCGCGTACCTGGACACCAGGGGCTTTTTTACTAAGGGCTTTGGTTCGGCCCGTCTTCATAAAGACTGAATACCTTAGGGAGTGTTCGGCGTGGCGAGTTTGGCCTTATATGCATCAGCTTTGAATCATGTCTTTGGTCAAACATTGGGTTTGCCCGGCTCCTGTGTTTTGCTGCCTTACGTTCTGCTCTATCGGCTAAGGCGGCACCAGGAGAACTACTGCGATTGTGCCCCGGTTCGGCCAAGCGAGCACCTCAGTAGAGAAAGCCGGAAACTGACTGTCATGATATAGCGAGAGACTGGTCAACCACTTGATGACTTTCGGAATCTTTAGGATTCCTCCACATTAACGAAGGGCCGCTTCCCGGTCAGGCACACACGTGCCCCGAATTCGGGCGAGCGCGGTGCCCCTAGGGGCTATTCAGTAGCCCCACTGTCAAACTCCTATGGCTAATTGAAAGTGATAAAGCATTATAGTCCGGTTGCCTAGTTCGCCGCGCTATCACCTCCTTTATAGGACCAAGACGTTCGATTAAGTGTGAAAAGGCTCCTTTTTGCAAACACCCCCGCATTATGTGCATGGGGGCTGAAGCCAACGACTGCCATCTTTCAGGTTATATACACATATACATTAAGGGCCGCACAGGAGGCATTATAATTCTTGCAAGCACAAGTATAAAAAGCTTTTATATTCTATCAAAATATCCGTTTTACAATAGCACATGCTATTCGAACACAACATCCTTCGAGCACTGTGCCTCTATTAAACGAGCGCCATGAAGAACTTCCTCAAAGTAGTGCTTGGCAGGTACTCGGCTTTCGTCCGAATCCCGGGATGCAACAACACTGGCCTTCATATCCGCCCAGTATGTTTTGACACGGGCAAGAGCCATCTGCGCATCCTCTATGCACGCCGACCTCTTCATTGCATCAACATGCGGCACCGAACCAAGGAGCTGTTGCACCAAGCTAAAATAACTCTTCGGCTCTGGCTCTTCCGGCCACAGACGACTCGCAACATACCTCATGGCGAGTCCGGATAACCTGTTCAGCTCCGCCCAGGCGGCCAAACGGTCGGATACTGAAAGTGGGCGTTCTGGATTGTGGAACTGCGACCAAAAAAGTTCTTCCAATTCATGGTCACCTCGACCCCGGAAGTGTTTGGTCGCGTCTGCCGCACTAGCTGCCAAATCCAGATAAGTGTTTTCCGCACTCCACTGCCGGTCTAACGGAGCATACTTAGGGTCCCCGAACTTCATCCGCAGCATATAGGGCTTTCCAGCCGTGATATCTCCGGCCTGACGTAGCTCCTCCTTCATAGCTCTCATTGCAGAGCGAGTATCCTTGGCCTCGGCAGTGATCTTTTCAAGATCCTTCTGAGCCACCCTATCTTCTTGTTCAAGAAATTTACAGCAGTCGGCAGCATCCTTCAATTTTATAGCCATCTCGGCTATTACTTTCTTGCTCTGGCAGTGAGCAGCCTGTTCGGCTTTTAGCTCTTCAGCCGCCTTAACGGCAGCCGCATCACTTTCCCTTGCTTGCTCCTTGGCTCGGGCAAGTTCCGCCCGAAGGTTCTCCACGGCAGCAGCACCATCTACATTAAGCACATATCTTATAAGGCACGAGCACAGAACTCCTCTTATCAGACGTCTTTGGAACATACCTTGTGCCTCATCTAGCCGCTTATTTACAAGTGTGATGTAAGCATCCGCTACGTCAAGCTGCTGCTTTAGCTCGGCAGATTCATCAGTCCGGCTAGCCACCGAACACCTCACGACCTTCATAAAATAGGTGACATATTATACCTGGGGTTATGATCCTTTGTGCGCCGTCACTTTTGACGACACACAGAGTCTGAGGGGCTACTATTTATACAGGGTGCATTTTATATATGCGGCTCTACCAAAAGGTACACCTTTTCACGTACCTCAAAGCCTATCAGTAAACTCCTGGCGGCCTCGTACAGTCTGCTTTCCGCGGATGAAATCCTTCCAATCACCATGTTCATCAACATACAGTGTTCTTCTGAGATGGACGCTCGCCCGAGCAGATCCTTCAGCCCCTCCGACCGCGCATGAGAGGGTGCCGGACTAGCCTGACGACCTATTTCAGGGTCCGGACTTGGAAAAACCCTCCGAGACAACACCTCGGGGTCGTCCGCCTCGTAAGATGGTGCAGCAAGGGGAGGCGTTTTGCTCTCCATCATTTCCGGACGAACATCCCCTGAAGATGAGCTCTGCTGAGAAGGGTTGAGATCCGAACTGCAAGGTAATATTTCGGTTATCTTCCTCAGAAACAAAACAGGGATGTCATTCATTTTGGAACCCCTCTCTTTACTTACGGCTCGGGGGAGAGCTAATCCCCTTGAGGGCGCAATGCGGCCGGGGCATTCTTCGGCGCCGAACCCTCTGGTGAAGATTTCTTCCCCCGTTTTGAGGCCATCCCCTCTGGGTCTTCAGAGGTAGTCCTTTTCTTTCCCTGGTCGGGGGAATTCTCGATTCCTCCCTTCCTAACAGCCTCCTTCGTGGAGGCGGTAGCTCCTTGGTTCACCTCTTCGCCTTCTGCCAAATGCACGATCTCCAGCATCCTGGTTAACACGGGATCCGGCGCGGTCTCAGGCAGGGGGGCTGGACACCTGATAAGCTTTGCCTTCACTATCCACTCCTATTCAAAGGATAGCTCTGTTAAGGGTAATTTTATGATGAAAATACAGATGGCGTGTCCAAATACGGGGCTACTTACTTGAGCATCCGGGCGATTGCAGATCAGATCCGCGTCCTCGGACAAGTACGGACACCTTCTTTGTGATCCAAAGAACAATTTGTACATCTCCACGGGTGCCGTGCCCATAAAGTGTTGGAGGACTCGCGGTCCCTCCAGATTAAGTTCCCACAGGCGGAGAGGGCGACATTTGCAGAGCAGCATGCGGCGAATCAGCATAACTTGCGCCACTACGGTCAAGTTGATATCTCTTTCTAGGAGATCTCGAATGCGGTCCTGCAGCAAGGGCACGTCTTTGGACGGCCCCCAGATAATCCCTACATTGACCCATGACGCTAGCCGTGGTGGGGGACCCGAGCGAAAAGCAGGTGGCGCCACCCATGTGGTGCCCCTGGGGGCTGTGATGTAAAACCAGTCCCGTTGCCATAAGCCGAACTCCTCTTGGAAAGAGCCCTCGGGCCATGGAGCGCCGGCCATCTTGCTTATGATAGCTCCTCCGCACTCAGCGTGCTGCCCCTCTATCATATTCGGTTCCACCTTGAAGGTTCTAAGCCACAATCCGAAGTGAGGAGTAATATGGAGGATGGCCTCACACACGACAATGAACTATGAGATTTGGAGGATGGACTCCGGAGCCAAGTCGTGGAATTCCAGCCCGTAATAAAACATAAGCCCCCTCACGAAGGGGTCAATCGGGAAGCCTAGCCCCCGAAGGAAGTGAGATGTGAACACCACGCTCTCACCAGGCTGGGGAGTGGGGATGGCCTGCCCTTGAGCAGGCAGCCTATGCGAGATTTCGCCGGTTAGATACCTGGCATCTCTCAGCTTTCGCACGTCTTCTTCCGTAATGGAGGAAGGCACCCACCAGCCTTGAAGGTCGGAGCCGGACATCGTCGAAGGTCCGAAGCGCCTAAAACTGGAGCTTTGGGTGTTGGAACTCGAGGCGAGGGGCGGATTCGATTGAATTGAAAATAAAGGAGTCGAGCCTTGGTCTCTTTATAAAGAGGTTGAATACCAAGAGCCCTCCCCGTAACCGTTTGGGACTCGCTTTCAATTAGGGAGTCATACCAAAGGCACTGTTGGGTTACCCACGCTCGTATTGATGAGAATCCCGGAATAAGGGGACACGATCTCTGCTTTGACAAGACGTGCCAAGGAAACCACCTCGCTAAACGCGCTGAGGTGGAACAGTAAAACGATTCGCATAAAGGCTTGGCCGTGGCATGATGTCACACTGCGGAATACGTCAACAGATTAGATTGGTGCAGATATTATTCTCTCTACGATGGTATGTGGAACTTATTTTGCAGAGCCGGACACTATCCTTGTGTTCAACATCTTCTATGGAGTATTCGGAGGAGGAACCCGCCTTGCAATGCCGAAGACAATTTGCACGCCGGACTTGTCGTCATTGAAGCCTGGTTCAGGGGCTACTGAGGGAGTCCTGGTTTAGGGGGTGTCCGGATGGCCGGACTATGACCTTTGGCCAGACTCCCAGACTGTGAAGATACAAGATTGAAGGCTTCGTCCCGTGTCCGGATAGGACTTTCCTTGGCGTGGAAGGCAAGCTTGGCGATATGACATGAAGATCTCCTCCCATTGTAACCGACTCTATGTAACCCTAGCCCTCTCCGGTGTCTATATAAACCGGAGAGTTTTAGTCCGAAGGACGAACAACAATCATACCATAGGCTAGCTTCTAGGGTTTAGCCTCTCTGATCTCGTGGTAGATCAACTCTTGGACTACCCATATCATCAATATTAATCAAGCAGGAGTAGGGTTTTACCTCCATCGAGAGGGCCCGAGCCTGGGTAAAAACATCGTGTCCCTTGTCTCCTGTAACCATCCGCCTAGATGCACAGTTCGGGACCCCCTACCCGAGATCCACCGGTTTTGACACCGACAGCACCCCCCTAGGGTGTGCCCCCCTAGCTTGCCGCTGCATCATGGACCCCTTACATGAGACCGATGCCAAAAAATACTATAAATCCACAAACCTTCGAAAAGAAACCTAGATCGGGAGTTTCTCTGCCACAGGCCTCTGAGTTCACAAAAAATAAATCTAAGCCCGTTCCGCCACCCTGCCGGAGGTGGGAATCATCACCGGAGGCCATCTTCATTATTCTGGCGGCCACCATGATGAGGAGGGAGTAATTCACCCTCGAGGATGAGGGTATGTACTAGTAGCTATGCGTTTGATATCTCTCTCTCTCGTGTTCTTGATTTGGCACGATCTTGATGTGCCGCGAGCTTTGTTATTATAGTTGGATCCTATGGTGTTTCTCCCTCTCTACCTTCTTGTGATGAATTGAGTTTTACCTTTGAGGTTTCACTATTATCAGATTGATTACTTTTATAGAATTGAGAACACTTGATGTATGTCTTGCGTGGGATACCTGTGGTGACAATGGGGTGTTCTATTGATTCACTTGATGTATATTTTGGCACTCAACTCGTGGATTTCTGAGGTGACATTGGGGTAATCTATGCATAGAGGTTGATGCACGTTTTCATCCTTGTTTCTCCGGTAGAAATCTTGGGGCACTCTTTGAAGTTCTTTGTGTTGGATCGAATATTATGAATCTGAACTTGTTTGATGCATATCGTATAGTTGACCCACGGATACTTCTGTGACATTGGAGTATCTAGGTGACATTAGGGTTGATTGATGTGTGTCATATGGTGTTATTTTACTATGAACTCTAGGGCTGTTTGTGACACCTATAGGAATAGCTCAATAGATCGATCGAAAAGAATAACTTTTAGGTGGTTTCGTACCCTACAAGCAATTTCATCTTATGTTCTCTGATATGTTTCCATCGTATCTATAATTTTTGATTATTTCATGCCAATATTATACAACTTTCACATACTTTTGACAACTTTTTATATGATTTATTGGACTAACCTATTGATCCAGTGCCCAGTGCCAGTTCCTCTTTGTTGCATGTTTTTTGTTTCGCAGAAAATTCATATCAAACAAAGCCCAAATGCGATAAAATTTGATGGAGTATTATTTTGGAATATTTGTGATTTTTGGGACTTGGAATCATTAGAAGAGGGCGCCCACAGTGACCACAACCCACCAGGGCGCGCCTGGGGGCCCAGGCGCGCCCAGATGTCTTATGCCCACCTCGTACGTCGGTTTGAGCTCTACTCCTGGTACAAGAAAGATAATTTATGGAAAAAATCGTGTAAAAATTTCAGCGCAATCGGAGGTACGGATCTCGAGGAATTTATGAAACCGTGAAGGGCCAGATCTGGGGAGGGAGAAACAGAAGAGAACAGAGAGGGGGATCCAATCTCGGAGGGATCCCGCCCCTCCGCCGCCATGGAGGCCATGGACCATAGGGGAACTCTCCTCCCATCTAGGGGGAGGCCAAGCAAGAAGAAGGAGGGAGGCTCTCTCCCCTTCTCTCCTGGTGGCGCCAAAGTGCCGCCGGGGCTAGGATCGTGATGGTGATCTACATCAACAATCTTGCTACCGTCAACACCAAATTTCTCCCCCTCTATGTAGTGGTGTAACACCCCTTCTCCCTGATGTAATCTCTACTTAAACATGGTGCTCAACTCCATATATTATTTCCCAATGATATTTGGCTATCCTATGATGTTTGAGTAGATCCGTTTTGTCCTGTGGGTTAATCGTGATCTTGGTTGGTATGATTGTATGTTTTATTTATGGTGCTGTCCTACGGTGCCCTCCCTCTCGCGCAAATGTGAGGGGGGCCCGCTGTAGGGTGTTGCCATATGTTCATGGTTTGCCTAATGTCGGTGTTGCAGGGGTGACAACAGCCTAAACACGGATAAGTGGGTTATGGCGTATGGGAGTAAAGATGACTTGATACTTAATGCTATGGTTGGGATTCACGACCTTAATGATCTTTAGTAGTTGCGGATGCTTTCTAGGGGTCCAATCATAAGTGCATATGATCCAAGTAGAGAAAGTATGTTAGCTCATGCCTCTCCCTCATATAAAATTGCAAGAATGATTATTGGTACTTGTTATCAATTGCCCTAGGGACAAGTGACTTTCTTGTTGACAAAAGCTGTCCACTTTGATTACCTCACAATTTATTTTTAGTTTTATTCTCGCAAAGTACTCATAGATTTATTCTTGCAAAATAGTTTTATATTTGTTATAGGTAAAGCAAACGTTAAGTGTGCGTAGAGTTGTATCGTTGGTCGATAGAACTTGAGGGAATATTTGTTCTGCCTTTAACTCCTCGTTGGGTTCGACACTCTTATTTATCAAACAAGGCTACAGATGATCCCCTATACTTGCAGGTTATCAAGACCTTTTTCTGGTGCCGTTGCTGGGGAGCAATAGCATGGGTTGAATATTCTCGTGTGTGCTTGTTTGCTTTATCACTAAGTAGTTTTAATTTTCTGTTATAAGTTGTTCTCTATCTTTAGTCATGGATATGGAACAAGAAATACCAGAAAAATAGTGGTACTTGCTACTCATGGAGATGGGGAACCTCCTAAAAACCCTTGATGCTTGTTATGTGAAAGATATTATGCACTACTTTGATAATCCTGAGAAAACCCCATTAAACTATATAATGGGAGTAACGTTGGATCAACGTGAATACTTTAGGGATTGTCGCTTGAATCATTAAGGGAAATTGTTATGGGATCAAATTTATATGTTGCATTGGTATGCTCGGGATTTATGCTTGAGATACACTACAAAAAAAATACAGTTCCATCATGATACATGTTTGTCACTGTAGGTCGCGTTTTCTGTCATGCATGTACATCCATGACGATTTTATGACAGAATCAAGATAGTCATACATGTGCTGTCGTAGAAGTGTTCCATGACATTACCAAAATTATCATCACGGAAGTGTGCACTTCCATGACGATAAATCGTGCATTATAGAAGTGCTTTCGTCAAGGGTGACCGACATGTGGCATCCACTGTAATGGAACGCCGTTAAGCTATTGGGTCCGGTTTTGGATCCGATAACCCGTTAACAGCCCGGACCAATGGGGATTTTCCACGTGTAAAATCATCATTGGCCGGAGGAAACACGTGTTGCCTCACCGTTGGGACAGATGTCATCCACTCATTGGACAGGAGGTGCCTATGATAGGTCGACACGTGGCACGGCTCAAGAGTGGCCCATTCCGGTGAAAAAGGCCGGCCCAGTAAAAATTAGCAGGCCGGCCATATAAGGCCTACTTGTGTCAGGTCCATTTAAGTCCACGGCCCATACAAGATGTGCCAATTCAGCCCGTCAACGACCCGTTAAAGATTTGACACCATTGCAGCCCATCGTCAGTTCGAGCCCGTTAACAGTATGCTATATATTTGGGCTCAATATCAGCCCGATGAGATTTCGGCCTGTTAATGGCCCATACAATGGATGGGCCAATTTTCAGGATGTACATCTTTCGGCCTTTTAGCGACCCATTTAAATGTTGGGCTAATTTCCGGCCCGGTGTGTCTTCCAGCCTGTTGACGGCCCATAAATCAGTTGGGCCATTTGTAGTCGGACCTGAGTTTCGGCCTTTTAGCGACCCAATTAAGTGTTGGGCCAACTTCCGGCCCCGTGTGTCTTTCAGCCTATTGACAACCCATAAATCAATTGGGCCATTTGTAGCCGGACCTGACTTTTGGCCTTTTAGCGACCCATTTAACTGTTGGGCCAATTCCCGGCCCTGTGTGCCTTTCAGCCTGTTAATGAACCATAAATGAGTTGGGCCATTTGTAGTCGGACCTGAGTTTTGGCCTTTTAATGGCCCATGCCCTTCATAGTCCAATACCAGCCCGGTTTCTCTTTCAGCCTGCTAAAGGCCCACAACACAGTTGGGCCATTTACAATACGACCTGACTTTCGGCCTCTTATCGACCCATGCTCTTCATGGTCCAGTACAAGCCCGCTATCTCTTTCGGCCTGCTAAAGGCCGACAGTATAGTTGGGCCATATGTAGGCTGAACTTAGTAACGACCTGTTAACGGCCCATGAAATAAAATGGGCCCACCTGTTGCCCACTTTGATGTCGGCTTGTTAACAACCCGGGAGGTAAGAGAGCCGACCATTAAGTTTCGGCCTGGTAACGGCCCATTAACTTAATGGGCCCACTAAATTTTGTACATGTCTTTAGGCCAAATTAGATGATTTGAGCCCATTACGACGAGAAATTATGCACATGACCAAAACCGATCAAGCAAAGGTACAACATACAGGGAAAAACGTTGCACATCCAGCATATATTATAGGAAATTACATCCACTGGGCAATCAAAGATTGATGCTAGTGCAAATAAATGAATAGAACCTAACGATCTACAACGTCACAATCTACAACCTCAGCACAGATGATGCCCATAAGCATGTGGGCAAGTTCTTGTTGCTTTGCTACACTGTCTTTGAAAACATTGATCAGTTGTTGTGTCACAAGAATCTGCACCTCTGATTCCTCCACCATTTCCATTATTGCTTAATCCATTAATTGGTTGACAAACATACATTTTTACTGTTGCATTTGAGACAGAGGATACTGAACAGATTCAGATGGTGATTTTGGCAGGCTTGTATTATTGATAGTGGAGAGTGTCTCAACTACTACATCACAACATAAATTAGGAGGGGACCAAACAGATTAATCATGAGTTGTTGCCATATTACCTAGCCTAGATTTATTGGAAAGAAACAATGGGGTTGCCTTGCTGTTTTCAAAGTTTGTCTTCTTATCTTCAGCAGCCTGCACCAAATTAACACACTAGCATTGCTATCATTGGCCAAGTCAGATAATAGGAAAGCAACATTGACACAATGAACGTTTGGGCAACTAGCCTACAACAAATTAACACAATATGGCACAACTATCATCAGCCAGGTAAGGTAATACGAAAGCAAGATTGACACAATGAATGAATGGGCAACCAGAGCAGCACTACAATTCAGTAATGTGCATGATATGAGATAGTACACTCATGCAGCTCAGTATGCAAAACTACCAGGTAGTTTTCTTTACAAAAATCAACATTGGCGCCTTTAACATTTTTCTACAACTAATTTTAGATTAGATAAAGGTTGGATTCACGCCGATTAACAAAATACATGCTGATGTAAAAATACAGTGATATACAATAGGTACTTACATCAGCATTGGAGCACAGAGAATTCCTGCAAGATATTTTCCTCGAATACAATCCCAATGAAGGAAGTCTTCTATCATTTAACCTTATTTTCTAAAAGAGAGATGGGTAAGAAACATGTATAAAATATGATCAGAATGCTAGAAAATTTCATGATGCGAGGATACGCACACATTTCTTAGAATGGAGTTGACATTCTTTTGCTGGACTAGAGCGGACTAGCTCTTTGGCCACTGGAATCTGCTTATTATCAGTGGGAGTTGGGTTTCTCTGTGCTGGAGCAGTATCTATGAAAAATGGAGTTGGTTTATTATCTCCTGGCATTTGGATCTTTTGCAAAGACCTGATTTGTAACCCTTAAGATTCTAACATAGCCGTCTTCCCCTTGCATGCCTTATATAGAAGAATGGTGCTTCAATTATAAAACATGCTACAGCAGAGATGGAATAGGTACTGAAGAATAGAAAGGCATGACATATTGACATGTATTCCCTCCATCCGGAAATAAATGGATGGGTCTAGACATATTTCAATTCTAGATACATCCAGTTTTATCCATTTCTGTGACATGTAATCCGGATGGAGGGAGTATGATGTAAGAGCTAGGGATACGACAGGACAACACGGTAAAAAAAACACTAAAAACCCACTGCAGAACCAAAGTATTCAAACCCACTGATATGATATAGTACACTCATGCAGCTCAGGATGCAAAACTACCAGACAATTTTCCTTACAAAAATCAACTTTGTGGCCTTTAATCATACATTTTGCTACAACTAAATTTAGATCAGATAAAGGTTGGATTCACGCTGATTAACAAAATACATGCTGATGTAAAAATATAGTGATATACAACAATTACTTACATCTGCATTGGGGCACAGAGAATTCCTGCAAGAATCTTTCCTCACAGACGATACCAGCGCAGAAATTCTTCTATCTGTTAAGCTTATTTTCTAAAAGAGAGATGGGTAAGAAACATGTAGAAAATATTATCAGCATGCTATAAAATTTCATGATGCAAGGATACACACATGCTTCTTAGAATGGATTTGACATATTTTTGCTGGACTGGAGCGGACTAGTTTTTTTGCCATTGGAATATGGTTATTATTAGTAGGAGTTGGGTTTCTCTGTGCTGGTGCAGTATCTATAAAAACTGGAGTTGGTTTATTATCTCCTGGTGTTTGGATCTTTTTCAAAGACCTTGTTTGTAACACTTCAGATTCTAACATAGTCGTCTTCCCCTTACATGCCTTGTATAGAAGAATGGTGCTTCAATTATAAAACATGCTACAACAGAGAGATGGAATGGTACTGAAGAATAGAAAGTCATGACATATTGACATGTATTCCCTCCATCCGAAAAAATGGATGGGTCTAGGCGTATTTCAGTTCTAGATACATCCTTTTTTATCCATTTCGGCAACATGTAATCCAGACAGAGGGAGTATGGTGTAAGAGCTAGGGATATGAAAGGACAACACAATAAAAAAACACTAGTTGAATGCAAAACTGTATGCTAGCGGAATACATACAAAAAACTAGGGCAACATACACGTGTATGATTGGGAAACTAAGATGGTATTGCAACAGAGCACTAGAATATCACTTCAATGTAAAAAAACATGGTATGGTAGACAGATGAAATACATACTGGTGAATAACAATGCATAACATATTTAGAAGCATGATGTTCAAATTAAGCAGATGGCATTGCGATAGAGTAGAATGACAGTACTTGAATTTGAAAACATGTTATCATGAATGGAATAGGTACTGAAAAACAAGGCATGACATATTTACATGGATGACCAGCATGCTAAGCACATGGCATTGCAATAGAGTAGATACATTCTAGGACATTATATGCATGTTGTACCCATATCACGGGCCAAGTTAGAGCAAAGACCTTGTGGGGTGAAGAGGATTCATCATCTTTCTGCCAGTCTTCTGAAGAACTGCCTTTACATGTTCCATCATATTGGGTATCATTGACATCAAGTTTATTGGCCTTTACATTACTCCGTGACACTACTACAAAAACGGGTATAGCTAATATGGACATTAATGGCGCATCGGTGCGCCACTTCTATATAGCAGTGGCGCACCATATATAGGTGCGCCATTAAACTCCAAATACTAATGGCGCACCACATCCACGGTGCGCCACTACTAATTTTTTTTTTCAAAACTAGTAATGGCGCACCAGGGGTTAGTGCGCCATTACTAATTAAAACTAGTAACGGCGCACCACACCCACGGTGCGCCATTACTAACTTTGACCAAAAATTCAACCAAATGCACCCCCTGGACCGCCTTTTTAGTTTAAAAAAACAAAAGAAAATGATGGAAATGTCAAAAAAATAAAGGAAAATAAGTTTCCCATGTGATATGTGGTCTAATTGTTGGGAAAATTTACAAATATGAATTTCGAATTTATTTGCAAAATCTCTCTGAAATTTAGTAAAATGGGCATAACTTTTGCATACGAACTCGGATTAAAAAGTTTTTTATATGAAAAATCATCTACCCGAAAACTTACATCCGAATTCAACCGGGGAACCTTGTTGAAGATTTTTGAAAATCCTCAAAAACCTAACAAAAAAAAGTTACGGGGCTTTCAAGATCTGGAGAGGCAAAAAAATTCAAAAAAATTCAAACTCAGTAATGGCGCACCTGCCCATGGTGCGCCATTACTATCTTCCCGCCTTCAAAAATCAGGATATATCAAAAAAATAAAAAAAGTTAGTAATGGCGCACCTGCCTAAGGTGCGCCATTACTATCTTCCCGCCTTCAAAATTCAAAATAAATCAAAAAAAGTTAGTAATGGCGCACCTGCCCACGGTGCGCCATTACTATGCTGTATATATGGCTGGGCGGGGTCCTCTCCTCCTTACCTCTTCATTTTTCTCCTCCACTCCACCTCTCCTCCACTCCATCTTCTCCTCTCCTCCACTCCATCTCCCCTCCTCTCCTCCACCATACTCCCCTCCTCCTC